>NC_141040.1:26127500-26210000 GCF_052040795.2 Danio rerio
AATAAATTAGGAAGTGCCCATGGCAGCTACATTTACCTTTGGCTCTTCATAAGAAAAAGTTTGGGCACCCCTGCCTTAACACTAGAACCGCCGGAGGTCAATGTATTCCTAAAATCGCCAGTGTAGGTAAATTTTATTTAGAAATTGCTAAAAAAAAAAAAAAAAAAAAAAAAATACTATTTCCTTGTTTTTCGCCACTGTTAACAAAAAGTGTCTAGACTCAGGAAATGATTATTTTATTTCCAAGTGATGGGTTGAAGCTGGAAGGGCATCAGTTCTGCGTAAAACATGCTGGATAAGTTGGCCATTCATTCTGCTGTGGCGACCCCAGATAAATAAAGGGACTAGGCCAAAAAGAAAATGAATGAATGAATGAATGAATGAATGAATGAATGAACGAACGAATGAATGAATGAATGAATGAATGAATGAATGAATGAATGAATGAAAATTATTTTTAGAGTAGGTTATGAGTAGGTTAAAATATCTAAATTGCAGCCATCATACTCTGATGCATAACTTATTTCTCTAGACTCTGCCTCATTTGTTGCATTTTTTGTTTTTAATAGCTCAACAAATCATCTTCTTTTAGTCATTGTGACTTTATTCATTTATTATAACCATTAATTCAGTAAAACTGAAAGTAAAAGTCATTGGTGAGGAATTTTAAACATAAGCAGTGCATAAATACAAACATTTTTTATAGTGGGTAAATTTGACCCACGCTGGTGCGTATAGGTATAAATGTCCCACTTTTTAATCTTTTTTATCCAAACAATTTTTAATATCTGGGAATTGTAAATAAGGCAATTTTAGTAAAGATCAATGACTGGGAGGCTTGAATGTCTGTTATGTACATTTGAATAACACTTATGGGTAAAATTGACCCCATGGCGGTTCCAGTGTTAAAGACATGTCTTGCGAGCCATAAGGCATTTAATCTAGTCTATTAAATCTATTACATGGAATGATTTTGTAAGAAAAACTGAATTTGAGAATTGTATCTGTTTGCTTGGTTTTCTAACCAGGTTTTATATCAAGATATGATTTGATTTCTAAATAAAAAGAAATATTGGTTATTTTATTGGTATCTTGCAAAATTACCATACCTAATTCCTAATACAGTTTCTCAATCCAAACAAATGAAACACAATTTATTTACTGATTTTTGTGGAAGAAAATAAAAACCCTGCATAGCAATTGTAAGAAGTAATAATCCTTTCATTTGCATCATCCAGTTGTGCTAGAGCTAGAACTGTCAAACAAGCTGATCTGATCCAATCATCTCATCATTCCTCCCACTATAACATTCCACCCCGTTCCAATAGACCCTTATCACATTTCCGGGTTTCTCACTAGCGGAAGGCGTCATAGCTAAATAAACTTAAGAGTGCAGTGAATGGGAGAGTACAACAAATTTTATTCAGTCCTATTTGTTGAAATAATAAATGAAAAACTCCACCATGGTGTTATCCAGACTTTCAGAAAAAGGGAAAAAAACCATGTCAGACTGATGACGGCAATGAGAAGAGAGAATAACATCAAAATTACTCTCAGCCCCATAGACACTGCATTAAAAACACCTCAAATGAGCAGGAATTAGTTTTTTCTAATTTGACGCAAAGATGATATACATTCATAAATGGATAGAAATGTTTATACGTTTTTTTTTAAATATAAATATAAACCTTCAAGGCTTTAAGATTATGATGATTGTTAAACTCATCATAGCAGTCTTGTGAATAGGGTCCATTGGTTGAATATCTCAGCATTTTCACATTATGGTGGAAAACACTGCAGTATATCATCTTCATGATAGTGCTGTAAAGGGATCCCAGATGTCCTATATTGACGTTGTTTAAATCAAGACTGCCTGATTCAAATATACGCGATCTAATACTGTTTAATAAAGTTTGATTGGTCCAAATATATATAGAGTTTACATGTATGGTACTGTTTGATCTCTACCACTGAGTTTTTTTCTACAAACTGTTGTGATAAATACAACCAATAATGACATCTTTATTTGTTAGAATTTAAATTTTAATTTATTTAATTTGAGAGTTTGTTCACTCAGTTTTTGCCTTTGCCACTGGTCTGTACAGTATCTCTACTAGTATCTATTCAAACTGTGGCATGCAGGTTTGCGAACACATAAAAATGTGGTAGCAACAATCATGCAGGTATAACAAACAAGGCAGATGCTAAATTACATACAGTAAAGGAGGGTTCAGAATTCCTTAAATATTGCCCTACAGACATGTCACTCAGCCCAGACAATTTATTACACCCAATTAAAACACGCTCTATAAAAGATGCACTTACCTTTCACATACACATAGATTGAGCTCTTTTCACCAGTCTTCTCCTCTCTACACGAATATTTGCCCAAGTGTTGAGGGCCGGCTCTGTTTACTTTAAGAATTGTCTGTTGACCCTGTCTTTGTTCCTCCTTCAGGGTACGCATGGGACGGTTTTCATGCTGCCAGCGCACTGTACTGTTACTCTGGCAATGCAAACTGAAGTTGCTGTACAGTGGTACTGTTAGCCGGGGACCTTCTGGGGTAATGGTAGGCCTCGACCTGCCTGAGAGGAAACGAGAATGTTTAACATTTGATGAACATACAAGAGGATAGACAAGTACGTACATATTTTACACACACAGACATACAAACCAACACACAAACCAAAGCCCTTGCATAAATGGCAGTTTTGGGTGTGTATTGGACAGTTTCACAATTTCAATTCAAAATGTCTATACCGTGTTCCTCAAATAAATTTCTCTAGAAATGGCAATTTCAGACAGTTGAACAGCTGCTCATCTAGTTTCGCTCATCTTATCTTAGATTCTTGATTGAAGTATAGCATCTTTTTACACACAACGCTCCAATCAGTGCTGCAATTTATTATACAGATGCAACCTTTAATTTAAGCTTTAGAGTTTTAAACAAATAAAGGTGTAGTCATCTTGCACTTCTCCAACAGACTGAGAACATGGTGAAAACGTATTTTAAAAACTGGAAAGAAACAAAGGAAAACAGTCAAACTAAAAAAAAAGCATTTCTTTGTAACATGGAAATAAAATTTGCAGCTGATTATATAAATTATATTTTTTTCTTAACAAACACACCGATAAAGCAAAAAGGACTTATTTTTTGGAGGGAAAATATTTACTCTCCGCAGTTGCTATAGCAACTTTTTAAAGAAAAATACTCAAGATAGTACTCTAAAACCACTGGAGCTCTTGATAAAAAATAAATAAATAAATTTCTCTCTCTCTTTCTCTATTTTTTTTGTGGAAAAATATGTTTTAAATATGTGGAAATATGTTAAGTAAAATGTAAAATGTTAAGTTAGTCATTTCTTTCTAATTTTAGATAAAAGTATATATATATATATATATATATATATATATATATATATATATATATATATATATATATATATATATTTCAATTTTAGTTACTTTTATTTAAAATAGGGTGACACGGTGGCGCAGTGGGTAGCACAATCGCCTCACTGCAAGAAGGTCGCTGATTCGAGTCTTGGCTCGGTCAGTTGGCATTTTTGCCAGGAGTTTGCATGTTCTCCCCGTGTTCCCGTGGGTTTCCTCCGGTTTCCCTCACTAGTCCAAAGACATGTGGTAAAGAAGAATTGGGTAAGCTAAATTATCTGTAGTGTATGTGTGTGAATGAGTGTGTATGGATGTTTATGCAGATTTTCTGCGTAAAACATATGCTGGATAAGTTGGCGGTTCATTCCACTGTGGCGACCCCAGAATAATAATGGAACTAAACCGAAAAGAGAATGAATTAATATACAGTTAAAATCAGAATTATTAGCCCCCCTTTGAATTTTTTTTTTTCCTTTTTAAATATTTCCTAAATGTTGTTTAACAGAGCAATTAAATTTTTACAGTATGCCTGATAATATTTTTTTCTTCTGGAGAAAGTCTTATTTGTTTTATTTCGGCTAGAATAAAAGCGGTTTTTATTTTGAAAAAACATTTTAAGTTTTAACATTCAAAATTGTTCGCTCCTTTAAGCTATATATTTTTTTCAATAATCTACAATACAAACTAGTGTTATACAATAACTTGCCTAATTACACTAACCTGCCTAGTGAACCTAACTAACCTAGTTGCTGCATAGAAGTGTCTTGAAAACCTTTTAGTAAAATATTATTTACTGTCAACATGAAAAAGATAAAATCAATAAATCAGTTATTAGAAATGAGTTATATATATATATGAAACCCACACAAACATGGGGAGAACATGCACAGAAATGCCAACTGACTCAGCAGAAGCTCGAACCTGCGACCTTCTTGCTGTGAGACGAGAGCGCAACCCATTGTGCCACCTTGCGCCGCCTATACAAATAAAATATTTATATAAATAATTTAATTATCGATTTCAGTGATTTAAATGATGAATTTTCAGCTTCATTACTCCAGTCTTTAGAGTCACATGATCCTTTAAAAATAACTCTAATATTATTATTATTATTATTATTATTAATTGTGATAGTAATAAAAAAATCACTTGAAACTACATACAATAAGAAAGCATGTATTTAAATTTTTAATTAATATTTAACAATTTAACATTTTTTTTACATTTAATAAATGCCACCTTAATAAACAGAATCATTAAAAAAACAAAAAACAAACAAACAAACAAACAAACAAACAAAATGACCCCAATACACTGTAGTGTGTATAAATCAAAGATTATGGTATTGAAGTGTAAGAATGGTTTGTGGTATAGCTAATAAATTCTGTGCATTAAGCCGTGATTGTTTTCTGTAGTTAGCTTAGATTGATAGATAATCATATTAATGACTCCTAAGTTAATGTTTAGATGCAGAAGCAACTTAAAAATAAAGGTATGTATGAATGGTATGAATGGAAGTATCTTCAATAAATGTTCAATAAAACATTACTTTTTGCATCTGCTTATTTCAGTCTTGATTTCTGAGAATGTGAGAGAGGAGGTAGGGGGTACGCTACGGCCCCCATGGTTGCCTCAAGTTAAAATGAGATAACATGATAAAAATATAGAAGCTGTGGTTTAGCCTGATTAGCTGCTTGCCTCAGTGCAAACTGTCACTCTGTGCCAAGAAAACAGCATCTGCAAAGTCAGGTGTCCTTCCAGAGAAAAACCTAAGCACAACCGTTCCATGTTTACTTGTCTTCTCCAAAGCTCCAAACACCAACACCACATAGACATATAAGAATGAGAGAAAAACAACTCTGAGAGTAACACTGGTAAAGCAGATTATCACCTTGTCACCTCATTGGTTAAACCATGCAGAGAGTTTTTTTTTAATCTTAATTACACCATTACGACAGCATTATGAGTTGCTGAACAGAGGTGATGTAAAGGAGCTGAGTGTTCACTATAAGCTAATGATGCTTGATAAATATGATAGCCTGCAAGATCAGTAACATTTAGTCCCAGATGCAAACAGATCTTTCATTTATTCATAGGGACTTGTGATACCATCGTTAGTCACTAGAGGCACCAGCCTACATGCAGAACCAATTAATACATGCACCACCAAAAGGCTTAGTTATGAATATAATTATTATGCTCAAACGGTTTATATCAGGGCATTAAATAATTATGCACATTTGTTCCATGTGAACGACTTCTCATGGCTGTTATCCGAAAGCCCGTAGCGTTATCGGTTTAAAAGAACCCGATGCAAAGTAGTCAATTGAGCGCTGAAGCCCTCTGGCGTTGCAAAGCTGATTTTCAGATTCATGCCAAAACCACACTAAATGCGTGTGCATGTGTTCTGCATTGTCCACGCTCGCTCTAAACCTGATCATTTGAATTGAATGAAGTCCTTCACAACACGGCTCTGATTGCCACGATTCTACAGGTAAGCCAATGCTCTCTAAAAGCGCGTTCGTGAAATTTAAGCAAAGGATCACAACAGATTCTTACTTGAAACGTAAATTCACCACATGAAAAACAGCAGTTGAAAACTAACTAAGACAAAAAGTATCTTTGTTTAAAAGCACGAGTTACACTGGGATAAAAGTCTGAACACATGATACGCAGTGGTCAGTTAACAGATGCAGTCCAGACTTGCCCCTCATCTTTTAGAACATCCATAAGGGCTTATCTGAGCAGTACAAAAGACCATCTGATACGTCCATGAGGTGCCAGCGAGCCAAAGCAAAAAAAAAAAAAAAAAAAAAAAAAAAAAAATTGTCAGGGTGAAGCATGCAAAACATCTTCAATGGCTTTTGGGATAAAACAAGGAATTCCCGATCATTTACATGCAACCTTTGTCCAGACTAAAGGAACATTAATAAAATTAACCAAAAATGCAAACACATTTTAAGGCATTTTTGAAAACTCCAACAAACTTTAACCTTAAGGTGTAATTTTATCTTTAGATATCTTTTAAAACTCGTGTTTATTTCTGGTCATTTATATGCTGCCCATTCTTTAACATTATTGATATCAACGTTCTTAGAAAGTTTAACAGCCATGAAACCTTTATTTCCCACAAAATGTTTTTATAGTGGAAAAAACAAGTTATTTACATGTTTTTAAACGTTCTTCGTTTTAAAACATGTCCACTCAGTGTTATGTCATTAAATTAAATTACTTTTGAACAATCAAAATTGTTCTTCAAAGGCATTGCACAACAAACTTTATGTTAATTCTTGACAAAATAAAGTGTTTTAAACACAGTACGTGTTTAGTTAATGTTACTGGACCTAAAGTGCTGAAGCTGGACACTGTTGCTATGGCTACCTCCTCAGATGACCGCGATTTCTGTTCGCAAATGTCTACTTTAGTCGACTCTTTAAAATGTAATTTATAGCAGCATGTATAACTAAACGCCTAGTAAAAAAAAAACATTTGTTCAAAAGCTTTCCAATGCTTTCAAGCGACAATGCGTTCATCGCTCACCGTGCCATTTTATCTAAAAAATAAACTTGTGTAATTGTTTTAGCGTCTAAATTCTTTCCTTCACGTCCCTCTCCAGCTGAAACAGGCTTCATATTCCTCCACTTGTTGCGGAGACGCGCGCGCGCTCGAGCCTGAGTGATGAATAATTGAGAGCAGCGCGCGGATCGGCTTTACTTTACATTCTCACCTGCCGCTCTCCGGATCAATATCTTGTTTCAATGAGCGGTTCCTGTAACTGCTTAAATTCCTGATATATAAGGTCTCTGCACGGTAAGTGAAGAGGATATGATTCACAGGGATGATCAGTGGAAACTCTCACAAGCTGTTTAGATTTTAGTTTTCAGAGAATGGGAGAGCTCTGGACTGACAGACCAGCATGAAAGCCCCGTCTTGACACAAAATTAAATTATCATGAAAGACAGAACAGTGTGTAGATTACTATTAAACTGCTTTAATAAACCATGAGTAGAAGCAACAGGTCCATACATTATTCTCAGAAAGTAATCCGTTTTGCTTCGGTAGTAACTCAGCAAGGCTCTCTTCTCAGCAAGTGCACATCCCTACTCCTCACTGAACAACTTCTAGTCTATCTTTAAGCTTGGGGAACAAAGTAAGACCATAAAAAAAGCAAAAAAAGATAACAGCCGCCCTACCTGGTTGGATGATTAACTGCAACAAAACAGTAAACAGAACGCAGTGATATTCCATTGTTATAAGTCCATCTATCTCATGTGTGTTGTATAGTCTTGGAGCTCGATAATAACGCCGAACGGTCGCCTGCGGAGCGATCACTGCCGTCTTAAAGGGCCAGCCTTGTTTTCTACCTTGTAGCCTGCGCGCGGGTCATGCGGAACGACGAGCGAGCCTGGGCGGGGACAGGGAGGTAACAACATCAACAGCAATAATGCTAGTCATACCTGAGACGCACAAAAGAGGTTACAAGTGCCACGGGGTGACACGTGGCTTGTCAGAAGAAACTGTGAATTGCCCATAACAAACTGTATAATGATAAGTAGGGCGATCTAATTGATTTATTAGACTGCAGATTTAATACAGGCTCCTCTTTGTGTGATTATGCTGATCTGTCAATGGCGAATTTGCAACACAAACTAAAACATTTAGATTTTCACAGAACTTCATGGAATGTTATTAGCACACAAAAAAGAAAAGAACACAGGCTGTGTATTTCCAGATGCAAAAAGAGGTATAAAAGATAATTACACATCACCTTATCTCATGATAGCAATAATGTTTACAGCATGAGGTGATAGGTGAATGATTTAGCAGGGGTTGTAGGTCTGTTGTATGTTCCTTTTCATAAACCATGCACACTGGTTTGATTTATTTCACAGTTATCACTGATTTTGACAAGCACATCGTGGGGTAATTAGCTTTGGAACCAGCAAGATTAGCCTCATCTGCATCATACTTTGATTTTGTCTGAGAACAAAGAACTATTAAACATAAATGAGTGGATAGTGGTAGTATTGTTTTAAGCATTTGTTTGTCATTAATGTCTGTGAGAGGCTTTGTATCTTTCCTAATCTGCTCCACTGATATCCAATATTTGTATTTGCTTTCAAAAATAGAATGATTGATATTTTATGCTTTTATTATAACAAACAACAGAGTTTCACTATACTTGTCATTCTAACATATAACTTAAATGTGACAGCCGAACTCCACTTCACCCTGTTATTTACCCATATTTCTCAATGAGCCAGTAGCCAGGAGTCATTTTGAATAATAAAAAAAATAACATGTTGCTATTTTCCCATTCTTCAACATCATCTTGTGATTTTGCATCATTCCAGACTCTGAGATAAACACATTCATTGTTTTTTTTTTATTCAATATTGAACTGTCAAATGTGAAATAAAAGTGCTGAACAAGTTCAACAAGGCAAATATAACCTTGAGGGAAACAAAATGATTTTGAATGGTTCTCGAATATGCCCAATGATTGTGCCAATAGAACAAAATGTACAAACATTAAAATGGATTTATATCCTACACACTAGCACAAATTAGTTAAGCCAGCTGCTGTAAATCATTCCACATATATACCCATGGCCTCATTAAATCGGTATTACTGCGCCAGTGTGTCTCTGTGGTACAGTATATATCATGCTTTTCAGCAAAATGTGTTGCAAATAGTTAAATATTTACTTATTAATATACAAGTGACACCATCATGACTATGACAGTTGGCTTCATTTACCTTTAAATCATCTTTGAAATAAAAATATAGTTTTTGTCTTGGATTAGTATACTTGTTATGAATTAAAGGTGACATTTCCAAAGCAGCTTTAATGAAAGAATGATATATAGAATGACAAACAACAATGTAAAACGTAACCCAATATTCAATTTAACTCGTGTTTATTTATATAGCGCTTTTACAATGTAGATTGTGTCAAAGCAGCTTAGAAGTTTAGGTAACCTGAAAATGTGTCAATCCAGTTTTCAGATTTAAATCATCCCAGTCAATCAAAATTAATACATTTAGTAACACTTTAGGGACCAATTATCACTAATAATCTTGGCAGTACTATTATTATTACTTTTAAAGCACTGTTCTGTATGATCTTATTCTACATCCGTAATCCTACCCAATACCTAAACTACATTAATAACTGCTAAAAAGGAGCAAATTAGGAGTTTATTTAAGCAAAAGTCAAAACAGTTTGCTAAGAGTGAGAACTGAAACTTAAAATAAAATTGTGACGAAAAATTCCATCCAAGTATAACAAAGTATATTGCAATATATATTGCAGAAAAAGTAAATATTGCAATGTCAGATTTTTCCAATATCGTACAGTCCTAGTAATCAGTACATTTTATAAACACGTTTTGATAGTTCAGTAAGATTACACATTTATAACCTAGTGAAATACAAGATGTAAAAGTACTGACATGTACAGTAATATCAGAAACACTGTCGTAGTATTTTGTTTTAAAATAATAATGACCACTGCTACCATTTTTCCCATGAAAAGGTATTTTTGGTGTAATAGCTATAAATGGGTTATTGGATTTTCTAAATATTAAGAACATTTATATTTAAATGTAAACAACAAAGAAAAAGCACTCTCTCACTCAGAATAGTCCAATAAAGAAGTGAAGGTCAGGGCAGGAAGAAAACAAACATAAAACAAGGAACAGTCGTAGAATCAAAACAGGCAGGGCAATATCCACAACTGAAAAAGGATACTAAGCACTGAATGTGTATGTGTGTGGTGCTCATATGTGAGTCATACATTCCTGCAGGTGTAGTTTAATCAGAGTCAAATGGGTCACAGCTGTAGTTGGGTTACTGGTGTAATGCATAGTGGGAGGTGTAGTCCAGGGCTGCGTCCAAAACCACTTACTTCCATACTATATAGTACGCTAAAATTAGTATGCTAGCCAAGTGGTATGTCCGAATTCATAGAATTCGAAAATAAGTATGCGAGAAGTACCCGGATGACTTACTACTTCCTGTGAGATTCTGGAGTGCGCATCCCATGCTTGCTGCGCTATCCCATGATGCCCTGCGAGTGAATTTATGAATGGGAGTGAAGCGACACAATTGACAGGTAGGTCACGTGACTATGACAAAATGGCGGATGTAGTACGTCTGAATTCCATTCATACTTTTCACATTCATACTGTATAGAACTTACTTTTCTAACAGCTGAGTAGTATGTTTAGATTCAAATGCAGTACCTACTGAGTAGTAGGCCGTTTCGGACCCAGCCCAGGTGAATGGCAGAGATGAGAGATGGCACTCTAACTGTTGACTGTATAATATGTTACTGTTAAAGTCAGCTTGAATCAAAAAACTGCATGTGCCATGCCTCCTTTTAAAAATTATAAATTTTCGTACGACTAAACTCGAACGAATTCGTACGAATTAGATATATAAACTGACAAAACGTAAAATACTTACGTTTCCTTGTGAGAGCAATCTGGATATTCTGTTCAATCAAATATTCTCTATAATCTGAAGTGTCTTGACCCCATTACAATTAAACATTAAAGGAACGCTCGAGTTTAATAACTTTTTTAATCCATTCAGCCAATCTCAACATCATTGTGCCTGCTGCAGCAAAGCGGTACGGCAGCAAAGTGCCTTAGAAAATAGCAACTTTTCACTTGCAATTGGTTTTAGAACATGATAATTACAGAGTAGTCAAGCTTCAAATAGGAAAATTATCCTTTATTGAAATTGTTGAGGAGGTAACACAGTTGCTCAATGGCTAGCACTGTCTCCTCACAGCGAGAAGGTTGCTGGTTCAAGTCCCGGCTGGGCCAGTTGGCATTTCTGTGTGGAGTTTGTAAGTTCTCCTTGTGTTCACATGGGTTTCCTCCAGGTGCTCTGGTTTCCAACAGTCCAAAGACATGTAATATAAGTAAATTGTATAGACTAAATTGGTCATAGTATATGAGTATGTGGGTATTTCCTAGTACTGGGTTGCAGCTTGAAGGGTATCCGCTGTTTAAAACATATGCAGGATAAGTTGGCGATTCATTCCACTCTGGTGACCCCCAATGAATAAAGGGACTAAGCCCAAAAAAATGAATTAAATTGTTGAGTGAGAAGCTAAAGGTTTATTCTGCTTCAATGATTCATACTAAGCTCAGCTAAAAGTGCTCCTGTCAGATCCGGAAATTGGTTAAATGGATTAAAGAAGATACAACTGTAGAAAACTTGTAAAATTAGTGTATTTACAAAAAAGTGGAACGTTCCATTAAAGCTGTAGCTGATTATGGTCACTTGTTCCCACAAAGCATATCAAACATTTCCATTTGAATTTTACACAATTAATAGACAAACTCAGCACTATACTGTTAGACTGTGGCTGTGATAAGCAGTTAGATGTGGCTGAACTAAACTGCCCTGGCTGGGCTTTAATACAAACAAAACTCTACTGCCTATTAAAAAAAATAATAATAAGGAGCTGCTCAACATGGCCCCCGTCTTCCTGTATCAGTTGATATTACATCAACACATTAGATGGGGTTAAGTGTTTCAAGGCACTTCAGAGGACATTCAAAGTTTTTGGTTTCAGGTACAGTGCAGTACTGCATGTTTAACAAAATGTCTTATAGATGAACTCACACTGTGCCATGACCCGGGTCTGGTTTAAACTATAACAGCACTCTGCTGAGAGAAAAGCAGACGTATGTTTGTGAGGAAATACCATATGTTGTGTTAAAAATAAATAAATGACACAGAACATGAGAACTGTTCAAGTCTACGTTTTTATTTGAGCTCTAGCAGAGTCGTATTACACACTGCTGCTTACTGTCACTGTCAGGGACTATTTTTATAGCATATATTTGACAAACATATACCGTGGAGGTCAATAATAGAGAACAATTGACTTGAATGACTTCATTGACTTGAATGACTAGTCTTAAACACTGCTCTGGTGTGATCTTTTACCAGTCTCTTCCACACTTTAGATGACAAGAATTATGTTTCCTATCGGACCCAGATAGAATAAACTTGCTTTCATTAGTAAAGTAAACTTTGGTCCAGTTCTTTTCACAAAACTGTCCTGGGCAAAGCTGTTTAGATGATGAATCAGACGAATGCCACAAAAAAGCCTTTCTGTGTTCTCCCTGTATTCACTGGGTTTCCCCCTACAGCCAAAAGATGGTTAGTGTGATTTTAGCAAGTAGGACATGTTCCTGGATCAACATCTATGTTGATCCTGGAACAACATTCCAATCAGCCAATCAGATTTAAGGGATAAGATTACAGTTTATGTTAAATTTAGGCTTACAGTTAGGGTTAAGTGCCTCTATATCATTGTTATCCAACTATCAATCCCCTCTGATTTGGGGGATGATTTACAGTTATGGTTAGGATTACAGTAGGTATGGATTATATTTTCGAACCTGGAGTGATGTTTCAGGAGCAACATAGATGTTACTCCAGGATTGCATCCTACTTAGAAAAAAAAAAACACACTGCAGAAAGACATGCAGGTTATTAACTGGTTCTTGCTATGAATATAGCAATAGATTCTGGAATGGTGTTAGGATGGACAATAAATAAACGTTGAGATTCAAATCTTTGCCCTGTCCAGAGATAAACTAGTGAGCAATTCCAGCTGCAGTGTTGAAATCATCACCCCATTGGAATCTTTGTAATTTTGTTATTTAGTGGCTAATTTGTATTAATTTGTACAATCTCATTCATACATTTTAGCATGATTTGCTCAACCCCCAATGAGGGCTAACGTTCTGGAGTCACGTCTCCTTTAAAAAAATCATGCTTTTATGTGAATGAAGTCATATGAATTCATACAAATCAGTCACTTTCCTGACAATAAGCAAAATAGTCAAGCTTCCTAGTGAGATTGGTTCAATCTCTTTCAATATAGGTGAAATAAAACATCTGTTTTTGATTTACATATCCGCTTGTTAAGTGTGATGTCATGCGAAGTGGCTTTCGGGTGCTCAATCAAACTGTAGAGAGACTTATCAAATGGTAATAATAAACGTTTACAAACTGCTGTAATACTTTCAAAAAAATCACGATCACGATATATACAGTTAAAGTCAGAATTATTAGCCGCCATGAATTATTAGCCCCCCTGTTTATTTTTTTCCCTAATTTCTGTTTAACGGAGAGAAGATTGTCAACACACTTTTAAACATAATAGTTTTAATAACTAATTTCTAATAACTGATTGATTTTATCTTTGCCATGATGACAGTAAATAATATTTTACTAGATATTTTTCAAGACACTTCTATACAGCTTAAAGTGACATTTAAAGGTTAACTAAGATTTTTAGGGTTTACTAGCAGGTTAGTGTAATTAGGCAAGTTATTGTATAAAGATGGTTTGTTCTGTAGACTATCGAAAAAAATATATAGCTTAAACGGGCAAATAATTTTGACCTTAAAATGGTTTTAAAAATAAAGTCGAAATAAACTTAAAAACTAAAAAAGTGTCTATAAACAAATATTTTCTCAATTCAAATGAGTAGCAGCTTGGACCCGAAAACAGTATTCCATACGTCACGACTTAACAAGCGGATATGCACAAGATAGATATCATTCAAAGTTGTTAAGGGTTTAGCTTAATATTTTTTGGTTAACCTACTCTTCAAAAAACAAAATGCTCTGCCTTTGTAAATAAAAAAAATGCTATATTTTTCTTAATTTTTTTCTCACTAATCACAGTGGCATCCCAGCAAGCATTTTTTTTAAAACAAAAAAAGGCTAATAGAGGTCTTATGTCTAAACAAGGCTAAACTTGGGCTGTCAGTGAAAAACGAATAGACGTCCAAGAATAAACTAGGCATGAGACGATAACCGTGTTCAAGGTATACAGCGGTTTGGAAAAGTCAAGGTTTTAAAACCGTCAAAATATTCTGCTATACCGTTCCTATGTGTAAGAATTTTTATTTCCCTTTTTTTGTCTGTTTTTTAAGACAACATTATCTCCAGTATAGAAAAGATCTCCAAAGATGTCGTTTTAAATTCTAAAACAAAATCTGTGTTTTTGAAACAAACGAAGACAGCAGAAGTCAATAATTCTTTTGAATTATTTAGCCTGACATGTTCACTGTTCTAAAATATTTAAATTGAAATTATATAAATGTTTCATAAATTAAAATATATTGTATTCAAAGGGGAAAAGGGTTTTGTTTTTTTCCCAATCATTTACAATTATATATTTTAGAGTAGTAATCGCAACACTGTGATACCGTAAAACCGTGATATTTATATCCAAGGTTATCATACCGTCAGAATATTATACCGGCCCATGCCTAGAATAAACCAAAACTAGACTAGTCATCAAATAAACAGAAATGAATGACCACACATATAAAGACTGTCTAATCTGTCTATTTGACCACTATTGATTGTCTATTAGTTTTGGATTATTCTTAGATGTCTTTTAGATTTTCACTAGCAGTCCAAGTTTAGCCTTGTTTCAGCATAGTTCTCTAAGTTTATGTCTATTAGATGTCTATTAAACAAAAATGTTGCTGGGATCACAGCTGCATGCTTTGTCTCTGTTTGTAAAATGGCAAATTTAGAATTCATCCATTCAATTTCTTTTCGGCTTAGTCCCTTTATTAATCAGGGGTTGCCACACTCACAGCAAAACTGCTAACTTATCCAGCATTTGTTTGCGTAGCGTATGCCGTTCTAGCTGCAACCCATGGGAAAAACCCATACACTCTCATTCTCACCCATACACTACGAATGATTGTGTTTACCCAGTTCACCTATAGCGCATGTTTTTTGAACGAGGCCCAAACCAGTGTCCTTCTTGCTGTGAGGCGACAGCACTACCCACTGCACCACCCTAATTTAGATTTAAATTTAAATGAAACCAAACAAACATATCAAATGGCCATCTCATTGCCGTTGCATATTAGCGTTGATGCTGCATATTAGCTCTGTCACATTATTATTAGATTTTTTACATTTTGGGAGGAGTAAAATTTACGTATGCAATTTCAACAACCAAATGCATTTAAACCTGACCAGTTTTGTTTGTACATTTGTTTAGACATGTGGTCCCAAACCACCTTCTGAAATAGTTTGTGTGATAGAATCTAAAAATGTGCCTCAAATGTGTTTCAGAGTGCATTTACACCTAGTGTTTTCATGTCTGGATAGCTATCAAACATCACCATTTGTAAACAGCCTATAAAAAAGTGCTCTTTAAGTTTGATCATGCGCTTTCTCAAATATTAAAAAAAAAAACGGTTACACCATTCTTCAGAAAACTGTACACATAACTCATGAAATATGCTTAAAAGCATCTTCAAATGGCTTCAAGTAGTAATTTTATTAAGTTGTAGGTTTGTCCTCAACTTTTGATCTATAATATGTGTATTTTGCGGTAATGGTTTTATAAAACTAAATAAGGCCCTTGAAGCTGTGGTCACCACATAATTTAGAATAACCCAAACCCTTTAGCTGTTCTAAATACACTATAAACCACAGTTTCACAGTGTTTAATGCTTTATTGTCACGACAAAATGAAAAGAAAGTTTAAGAGAAGATTATTTCAGCTCTAATACAAGTGAAACTGTGTACATTAAAAGACATTGCACATTTTCTCCGATATAACGTTTTTGCTCAGTTCTCTAGGACAGCCCCCCAAAAAACCCATGGGTATAGCAATAGGGAAATAACATACTAGCATTCTATGCCAGCAAAGACTAATAAACGTGCTAATTAAATAAAATTTTAAATATTGTTATAGGCTGTGTGATTAAATCCCTTTAAATTTAAATCTGCTTTATAAGCAGCACTAAGCAAAAACAGTTGCAAAGATATTTGATATTTCCTTTCACATCAGCAGAGCTTCAGCACCACAACATGTTCTCTTCATTACAAGCAACCCAAGTTAAGGTAACAACCCCAGGCTGTTTACATGTGAATATATAGTCTCTCTTTAACAGACCGCAGTCACCCTCCTTTATCGAAACCATAATATTTACCTCTTCCTCTTACACCAATCACATGAATCTAAGACTGTGTATGCTAAAGCAAATAATTATTTCCTTGGACACCCTATTTTTTGTTTCCTTATCAAACTGACATTCATTTGCATTTTTTACCATTAAGTTAGTGTAATCGGAAAATAATTTCTATATATTCAACTAATGCTCAGCCAGTCTTAAGATACATAAAAACAGAATTTAAACTATTTTAAATTATAAAAGAAGATTCTGTTAAATTGTATTTTGCTAGTTATTTTTAATACATTTCTTTACTGATATATATGAGCAATATCACACAAGTAGCAATGCGATATGGCTGTATATCGGCACTAGTGAGAGGCATGCATCGTGTTCCTTAGTGTCCCACCAGTAATGATATTCAGGCAATTGGCACTGCTATGAGTGTGATATTGCATTTACACAACAGTTTGACGGCATAATCATGTATATAAAAAAGAAAATCAAACACAAGAGTCTAAAAATCGTTTTGTATGAGGCACTACTTTCTTCCACCATTCTTTCACATCTGATGCTGACGTCAGAACAACAGAAACCGCTGCTACTTCACAAACGTCACTTTAGAGCTAGTATTTGAATGCCTCTCTAGCATAATATCCAAAGTGATGACAAAACAAAGTGATGAAAAAAATTTTTTGCCCACATTTTAAGATTATAATGCTGAATGGCATAAAATGCCATCATTCTAAAGACATTTCCCAGTATTTCTCTGTTGCAATCAGAATATTACAATAATTAGCCTCGAAAAAGCCAAAGCAGCGCAATCACTATTAGATTACTGTTGTGTTTGCGATAAGAAAAAATGCTAAACACATGCGGGCATTTCTTCTTTCTTTCTTTTTATTGAACTAGTCTGCAGTAATAAAAACAAGGGACTCTTTAGAAAAAAAAAAACTGATGACAAGCCAAAAAGTAACTCAGGGTTATAGAAAGAGTGGCCAACACAAAATACATACATCCCTGATATGCGAGGCCCGTCTCACACTAAATACATTACAATTACTATGGTATAAATACAGCACTACAACATACAAAAGAGAGAGATTGACTTAGAATGCCACTAAGTTTTGTTAGAGTTTTTCTCCCCTGAGGGTTTATTATGAGGTCTTTGTCGACATCCTGTGGATGGACAACGTCAGCCATCTTTGCTCTGCTCAGTATAAGCTAATGGCCTGACGCGCTGAAATGATAAATATTTAAAATAGGCACTATCCTTATAAATAAACTGCTTAGTTGCAATCTAAACAATTACATTCTTGTCTAAAAAAACATGTAAAGTACAAAATGTTGTTCAACAGCTGTAATATTTGTCAAACTGTAGTGAGTGTATTGATCTGCTGTCACTTTACGTGGGTGGAGTAAAACAGAAGGGTGAGGCTCTAAGAGAGCTATACTCTAGAGCAGGGATCACCAAACTTGTTCCTGGAGGGCCGGTGACCAGCAGATTTTCCCCAACCCTAATCAAACACATCTGAACTATCTAATCAAGATGTTACTAGGTATTCTTGAAACACCCAGGCATGTCTGTTGAGGCAAGTTGGAGCTAAACCCTGCAGGGACACCGGCCCTCCAAGACCGAGATTGGTGACTCCTGTTCTAGAGTGTAGCATTCTACACTGCTCTATATATTTCTATATACATGAAACGTATATTTTTAGCAATAATTCGATCATCTTTTTCATGCAGTCACTTTTAGTTTGTTCCACCTTAAGCACACAATTGCAATTTTCAAGAAAATAAGATAACCACAGTTCCAAACAACTTGTGTTGATGTATCATATAATGCAAACAGAGTGAAACGGTCAGTTCCATGGTCATCGCCAGTTTGCGGTTTCTTGTTTAATGGTTTAGTTGAATGACATCCAAATATAAAACCACACAATAAAGAAAGTGGGCTAGATTCAGAGGCCTTTTTCAATACAACATATCATTCAGGATATTTTGGCATACAAGTGGTCCCTGGCTTGAGCCTGGTCATGCTTGTCAAACCTCATGAGATGACTTGAAGCTCCTGGGCTGCCTGATTCATCTAATTCCCATGAACACACTGGCTGTATTTGCTTATGACTGCTGTGTTGAACTGTAAGACAAAGGCAGACATATAAACGAATCCAGGGGGTTGAGGGGTAAAGTTAAGGTAAACATGTGACGGGAGGACGAATTTGCCTGTAGTTACATATTTACCCATAGAATGTTATCATTAATTGAGAAACACTTTGCATTTGAACAGGCAACTGCTAGCTTTAAGGAACATGAAATGAGATGTACAGTTAAAGTCAGAATTATTAGCCCCAATTTCTGTTTAACAGAAAGATTTTTTTTCAACACATTTTTAGTAACTAATTTCTAATAACTGATTTATTTTATCTTTGCCATGATGACAGTAATAGTATTTTACTAGATTTTTGTCAAGATACTAGTATTCAGCTTACAGTGCTATTTAAAGGTTGAAATAGGTTAATTAGGTAAGATATGGTAATTAGACAAGTCGTTGTATTACAGTGGTTTGTTCTCTATAAAAAATATATTGCTTGGGGGGTGGGGGTGGGGGGTTGGGGGAATCCTACACGACGGTAATAGTAGGATCAAGGTGTTAACATGTCTGTACTGCACCTCAATAATGCGACTAAAATCGGCATACTCCACGTCTTAACTCAGTTTTTTGTTCAGTTTGATTATGACCTGAGTCATATTAAATGAATCAAAAATAGCTGTTTACATGGTAGAGGCTTAATCAGAGTATTGTCTTAATCGTATTAAAATTACTTACTGGCGCCCATGTAATCGTACTCAATGTGACAGCGCCAAATACTGGCCTGGCATATATAATACAGTATTTTTGTAGATGTGTATATCAAAGGACCATTTTGTAAACCATGAAAACTTTTTTACACAAAGAAAAAAACATCAATGTTTTTGGCAACATCGTAGCCAACTCAGCCAAAGTAGACAGTGGGACACCGAGGCATCACAGATATTTGAGAAGCAGTCTGTATATAACTTGTGCAATGTAACACTGTCTTGCACATTTGGAAAAACATGAAGGGGAATGTATGACTCTAGAATTTTTTTTTAGGATAAATACACTGACAGCCCTTTATTTGACGGTCCTGATTCGCATGTTCTGTAATTACAATATACTTAACCTAAAACTTATCCCTAAAGACTGAGCTTAACCCATGTCGTTATCTTATAAAACCCTTTGGTAAGTACACTGGTAAGTCACATATTTGAAAATAAAGTACCACTTTCATCATCAAAGTAATATAGTGTTAATAAAAGAACAAGCTCTAGAAAGCCTTTCAAATCATTGCTTCATAGAAAATCACTGATCAGATTTATGTCAGTGGGAAAAATCACACACACACACACACACACACACACACACACACACACACACACACACACACACACACACACACACACACACAAAATGATGATCTGCGACTTTAGGTTTGCACTTTTAGGCTATTTTAGGAAAACTCTTCAATTTTTGCTCAAGAGCAGTTGAAAGAAACTTTTGTAGCCTACAGCAAGTTTAAAGAGCACCTGTTTCAAAAGTCAGATGAGCCTCAGCTTTTGCTGCAAATGCTTTTTTTTGACCTGCAAGATGTATTATGTGCAAAGAGGTGCTGTAAAAAAGTGCACTCCGTATTTATCTTTCTCTTCATCTCTCTCAGCCATTTGAAGGTTTTATTAGCTCTGCAAGAATGCTTTTATTGTCCTGTATCTTTAAACATCCTACAACTGATTATCAACAATATTAGAATTCTAATCAACCTAAATATGTAAATCTGATAGTTGACCCTAAATGGAGCCTCTAAATGATATTTGCAGAAATGCAACATATATACTGAAATAGAAACAATGGAAACTTGAAAAAAGTACTAAGTGAACATATAACGTGTTGGTGTGCAGGTGGGAAATCTAATAATACCTAATAATAATGATAATAATAATAATAATAATAATAATAATAATAATAGTCGGTAGTGTATGAGTGTGTGTGTGTGTGTGTGTGGATGTTTCCCAGAGATGGGTTGCAGCTGGAAGGGCATCCGCTGCGTAAAAACGTGCTGGATAATTTGGCGGTTCATTCCGCTGTGGTAACCTTGGATTAATAAAGGGACTAAGCCGACAAGAATATTAATGAATAATATTATTATAAAACATACGGGGTACATTCAAGGTACGTTGCGCATTCATTAATCTAAAAATTGAAGCAAACAAATATTCGTATTTATACACAGTATCATATATAAACACAATAAATGTGGCCTTTTAATAACACATTTTATTATTTCATAATATTTATTATTAAGGTCACACTTTACAATAAGGTTAATTAATGCATTTACTAACATGAACAAACAATAAACAAGACATTTACTACTGTATTTGTTCATGTTAGTTAACGTTAGTTAATGAAAATACCAGCCTGATCTCACGAGAAAACGTTAGTATTTTACGTTTTGCCAGTTTAGTGGCTAATTCGTACAAATTTATACGAGTTCAGTCGTACGAAATGGTACGATTTTAAAAAGGAGGCGTGGCACCTAACCCCACCCCTAACCCCAACTGTCATTGGGGGATAAGCAAATCGTACTAAATTGTACGAATTAGATCGTACGAATTCATACGATTTAGCCACTAAATGAAAAAGTTACGAATTGCCGTGAGATTGTGTTGAAAATACAGTAGTTAATGGTTAGTTCATGTTAACTCACGGTGCATTAACTAATGTTAACAAGCATGGACTTGGATGTTAATAATGCATTAGTAAATGTTCAATTATGATTAATAAAGGCTGTACATGTGTTGTTCATGATTAGTTCATGTTAGTAAATGCATTAACTAATAAACCTTATTGTAAAGTGTTACCATTATTAATTACGTTACATCATCAATGCTGTATAAGGAACTTTATGAAATGGAAAAACACTAGCTGTGCAAAAACCCTACTGAATATAGCTATATGCTAACATACTAGCTTAGGCTTACTACTTAACAAGATCGCTGTTGTTCTTCCACCATGCTTAAATGTTGCCTGATCACTGCTGTTAAATAATACAATGTAAATAATTTTTCAATTTCAATATATAACTCAGAATGAACATAAGTAAATCAATTTCAGATAGGAAAGGGTGGTTAAAAATACCTGTGTATCCCTATATAAATCGTATGGCAAAAAGCTGTTGAACAAGCTTGAACAGGACGTGTCTTTTCCTGAAAGAGCTTATTTAAGACAATAAAAATGATCAACCATTAATGCTTAACTCTTAACAAGCTCGCTGTTGATCTGCTCTTTCAAAATGTCGTCTAATCACTGCTGTTGTTGAGATTCAAATGCAAACATCTCAATTATCTTTATCATAAATATGTAAGTCTTATAATTGACCCTAAAAGAAGCCTCTAAATCAGGGGTCACCAAACTTGTTCTTGTAGGGCCGGTGTCCTGCAGATTTTAGCTCCAACCCTAATCAAACACACCTGAATGAGCTAATCATGGTCTTTATAGGTATACTTGAAACATCCAGGCAGGTGTGTTGAGGCAAGTTGGAGCTAAACTCTGCAGGCACACTGGCCCTCCAGGACCGAGATTGGTGACCCCTGCTTTAAATGATATTTGCAGAAATGCAACATATACTGTAGACTGAAATGGGAACAATGGAAACTTGCAAAAAGTACTAAGTGAACATAAACAGTGTTAGTATGCAGGTGGGAAATCGTTCACATCTGTTTTGTGGAAAGCAAACAAAAATAAAACAAGGAATAGAAACCAACAAATTTTTAACACAACAGTGATGTATATTTATACGGAATGGGAACATATTTTTGTATCACTGAAACAGATGGAACGGTAATGGTGCTCTTCAAAATCACATTTTATTGTTCTTTCCTAACTTTAATGGATACTTTTGTGTACATTTTACTGTAACTCTTTGCACAGTGTGTTATGATTCTATGCCAAAAGCAACCCTACGCATGCTTTATGAAATGACTTTTTCGTAACTGATAAATGATTGAATGCTTTGTTCTATTGCGATTTTCTACAGAGTGCAGAGGGGGGATTGTTGCACTGGAGAAATGTTGGCATGCCCTGACATTTGTGCTTTTTTCAGTTTCTTAGAAACATATTAAAGTTGTCATATATTGCATAAGTAACATTGTTTTCTGTTATTTATTAAGTAAGGAAAACATATACACTACCGGTCAAAAGTTTGAGGCCATTTTTTTTTTCATGTTTTTCTTTTTGAAAGAAAATTCTGTTCATCAAGGTGGCATTTATTAAATGTAAAAAAATGTAAATTGCTGAATATTTATTAACATTTTAAATAACTACTTTTTTATTGTATGTTGAATTAAATGAAATTATTACTCCATACATTATTGCTTTTATTACTATTACCATGAATAATAATAATATTAAATATTAGAGTGATGTCTGAAGGATCATGTAAATAAAGACTGAAGTAAAGAAGCTGAAAATTCCTCTTTAAAAATCACTGGAATAAATGATCAAATTAAATGATATTCTACTTTTGAGCAGTTATTTTATAGTGCAATAACATTTCACAGTTTTACAATTTGTACTGTATTTTTGATGAAATAAATGCAGCTTTGGTGTGCAGGAAAAGCTTATTTTAAAAGATTAAAAAATCCCACTGACCCCAAACGTTAGACTGGTACTGTATATAACCAGAAACGGTTTTATATGCTCATTTATTTCTCAATAAAATGGCCCTAGAAGCTCTAAATTGAACATATTTAGAACGGTCGCGAACAAGCTCTGCTCTGACGCAACTCTCAGTGCTCTCTCTCTCTTTTACACACATGCACTCACATACACAGGATGATGATGAACATGTAAAATAAATATGTGCAAAACAATAATACTGAATTTGTCAATACAATATTGTAAAATACAGAGTAAATGCCTTGTTAAATCATTCTAACTTAAGTGGTGGATGTTTAAATTACCCACATAAGTGAGCTATTTAATTTAACCTATATACAGAGTAACATCCTTATTGGTGATGTGGATAACATAAGCTAAGTTATAATTAAACTCAACAAAAAAGACTGGCATATTGGCTGTATTTTGATGCTATAACGTGAAGGAAAACACAGTTAAGAATTAATATCAACCTCTGCATAAACAGATGATGTTTAACAGTGCATTTGTTTATAACTTCCAGAAAGAAAATGACAATAAGAGCTGAGCTGTATGACACATATTTTTAATGCATAAATTACATATTTTAAAATATATGATGAAAAAATGTATAAAGGTCTTGTGGTTCATAATTTCAACAAATTTCTGATTATAAAAATTAAAGCAAACTTCTCTCTTAAGCGCACACGATGCCTGTGTATGTTTGTGGGCATTAGCAAGTTTATGTGAGTATCATCATGTGGTTTGTGTTTGAACGCAGAAGGTGAGAACTAATTAGTGAATAATGAGCTTAGACCAGGTAATTCCTACAGGAATCCTACAAGGAACAACCTACAAAACAGGCAGGATTCTGCAGGAATCCTACAGGGTACATGAGGGAATCCTACAGATAACATGTAGAATTTTTTTTTTGCAGGAAATATACAGGGAACACTACTGGGAATATGAAGGAATCCTGAATCCTGCATGAACTCAAGAGGAAACATACATGAATATTACAGGGAATATGAAGGAATCTTGCAGGAGTCTAATAGGGAACATGCAGTAATCCTGCAGGATGTTTACAAGAGACATGCAGGACTCCTGCAAGAATTCGACAGAGTACATGTGGGTATCTTACAAAAAAAACATAGGATTCCTGCAGGAAACATACAGGGAACATGCAGGACTCCTGCAAAAATCCAACAGGGAACATGCAGGAATCCTGCAAGAACATTACAGGGAATATGAAGAAATCCTGCAGGAATCCAACAGAAAACATGCAGTAATCCTGCAGGTTGTTTACAAGAAAAATGCAGGACTACTGCAGAAATCCAACATTGAACATGTAGTACTCCTGATAGTATATCACAAGGACCATGCAGGCCTCTGAAGGAATTCTACAGGGAACTTTTAGGAGTCCTGCGGGAATTTTACAAGGAACATGTAGGAATCCTTTAGGGGACGCATGTGATTCCTGGAGTTCCCCATGTTCTCAGTTTTTTTATATTCCCTATTTTATATTTTATATTCCCCATGTTATCTTTTTTTTTTTTTGCAATGATTTTAAAGCACACTGAACTGAGCTAAACTGAACTGAACTTAAACACTAAAAACTGAACTACCCTGATCCAGTTACTATATGACCATTTATGTGAAGCTGCTTTGACACAATCTACATTGTAAAAACGCTGTACAAATAAAGCTGAATTGAAAAATTATATTGGAGTTTGTATGATTACACTCAGTAACATATCTGCTAACTGAGGATAAGGGAGTTCTCTTAACTTAACATCTCTCTTAACATCTTAATTTATGTTCTAAAGTTGAACAAAGGACTCTGGCCATTTCAGAGTATCACATAAGAAAGAAAGGATGGGAATCTTAAATAAAAATAAATAAATAAATGATACATAGCCACTCAAAGTGTTTTACATTTGTTTGAGGTGGCTTCAGACTGGAGAAAAAAAAGGTTATTGCAAATGATAGGAAATAGAATAGATGAATAAACTCTGACATAGTGACTTTACATATTTGGGAACTTTTTTTTTTTCATTCAAAATCTCATTTGAGAAACCTAACTAGTCGCTCTTGTCATTGAAATGTGTCAACACTCCCTTGAAAATAAAAGGAATTGTGCTGCTTTTTTGCTGCATGGCACTAAAAGTGTAAATCAAACTTCCTTTAAGCGTATTTTATAGTCTTTGTGTGAATGGAGTTCTCTAACAGTCCTTCCATTATTATTAAATAGTATTTATGTTTTTCAAACGAATGTGTACTTTATTTGGAAGAAGTCAACGCAATCTCACAGCAATTCGTAACTTTTTGATTTAGTGGCTAATTCGTATGATTTCGTAAGACCTAATTTGTACAATTTAGAATGATTTGCTCATCACTCAATGACGGTTGGGGTTAGGGGTGGGGTGCCATGCCTCCTTTTTAAAATCGTACATTTTTGTACGACTGAACTCATACAAATTCGTACAAATTAGCCACTAAACTGACAAAACGTATAATACGTTTCCTCGTGAGATCAGGCTGGAAGAAGCATATACAGTATTTACTAAAAATTGTAATTATTATGAACATTGGTGGACTGAAGAAAATGACTTTTGCTGCTTGATCAAACTACTTATTTAAAATGAGTTGAGATAACACAATTCTCAAGGTTTTTTTGGGGTACAAAGTAATTGCTTTATGTTCAATCCACTTGAATCGGTAAACCGATTAGGGTAACTTAGGGTGCTTTTACACCTGTGAATCGATTCAGTTGTTCCGAAACAGAGATTAAAATTGTTACATTGTTGCTCTTTGCTCTTGGAGCGGTTCGCTTTCACACTGCAAAGTTTCTAATCGGACCAAAAGAGCTAAAACAAGTCCCGTGCGAGTAAACTCTCCTCACATTGGTCAGAGTGTCAGGGTTTATTTTGCAGCGTCCCGCTCAGCTGTCAGGAGAGGTGGTGGTTTGGTGGTAATTGAATGGAATTGATTGACAGCGTGCGCGCGTGACGTGTCTGAGGAGAGACACGGTGGGGAGGGGTGAGAAGGGTGCGCGACGATGCCTATTTGAGGACTGGGAGGGAGACGAGAGATTACCGGGAGATCATCACTCGTTTGCGGGCATCCGGAGACTCGCAAAACTTCCCGCCCTACTCATAATTCTCTCTTCATATAGCCGTATGCCTATTACACATCCATAAAACACTGTGATATAACCGCGCTCGGATCGGATTGCTTTCTCACTGCAATCGAACCGCTCCAGGGTTCGTTTCAATCGAGCCGAGACCACCTCATTCAAGCGATCTCGGAGCGATTACTTTGGCGCGGAACAGAGCGCGATTGCCCTGTTCACATATGCCAATCGAACCGCGCTAACTGGGCAAACGAGATACGTTCCGAAACAAAAGTGTAGGTGTGAAAGCACCCTTAATCAATTTGTGTTGGGACAACATGAAGACATTATGTGGAAACCAACATTTTTTAAAATGTATTGCTGCCATTTTATTTTTTTTAAACCCACTTAAATCTGTGCATTAAATCATTTAGATTTTCCTGACACCTTATAGTTTGTTGCTGTATTAACAAAAATGCATGACAAATTTACATGGTCAATAAAAAAGCAAAACCCATACTGTCCTAAGGATGATTTGTTTTCATAACATTTAATCCCGCTGAATGCATTATTAACCATATTTATTTAAATAGTAACAATCCACCTCTGGCATCACAAAGCTCCGACAGCACATTTCTCTCTCTACATCTCTCTCTCACGCATAGCCAATAAATGGGGTCAGGTGGTTAGCCTCAAGTGTAACATGATCTCCATCTAAATTAAATCAGATCGCTTCAAACTATTAACCTCCCCTAAAAGTCCCATAAATATTCACCCATATCACCCCATATTGATCCACCAACTAAAGTCTCCTCCAATCACTTACAATAATCAGACACTCAAAGTACAACACGTACAGCCCAGGGGAAGTGTTTTTTTCTGTTTAGGTAACAGTGATCTGTCATATCAGTATCAGGCTTAAGGTGCACTTGCATACATTGAGGATGATGTTTCGTGATAAACGGCGCCATCCTTTAAGATCCACTTAAGGGGCATCACAAGAGAGTGCAATAAAACGCAATAGGCAGCTTTTCTTGTCCAATGTGACCAAAAACCGAGCTTGTTCCCTATAAGCGACAGTCCCCCCCATGCCTTTCCGCCTCATACATTCACACAGCCCAGCAGTTTTGGACAGAGGCCTCTCTGTGTGTGTTTACGGAGCCTCCCCACACCATGCCTGTCCGCAGGCAAAGTACAGCAAGAAAAACTATTTTTATGTCAGCTAATAGCTCTCTATCAAATGACACATGACTATGAAACAGATGTGTGTGTGAACCCAAGTTAAAAGTGCTTTGTGCTGTTTTGCCAGTTGATGAAGAAAGGAGATAAGACCCGTCTTCGGTCGCCCGTCACATTCATATATTCCCTGCATAAATGTACAGAAATATGCTTCATCGTGTCTCCGTTGATTATCTCTGAAAAAGATTTCAGGACAGAAAAGAACTTACAGGAAATTGAGAGAGGAAAATAGAAGATGGGATTGAGATATGACCCAAAACAGAGTCAAATACAGGTCTTAGTGAGCATGACCATAATAGGGGAAACCAGGGGCAATTGTACATTTTTTTCATAACTCACAGATTTCTTAAAATACACCAGTCATCTTTTGGTAACATTTTATATTATAGTCCAATTTCAAATGCACATGCTTGTCATAGTCATTACATAAACTAAGTTCTGTTCCTAAACCTCCCCCTGAACCTTCCCTCCAGTTTTATATAACCCGCATCATGCACTTTAAAGTCTAATAAAACTTTTTAAACAAAAAATACAAACTTTGATGCACATTTACAAATAAAAATATTTACACTAATAAATACAAGACTATATTTCAAGAGTTCACACTTAGATATTGCTTGATGCTATTAGCAGGTTTGGTATGCTGTCCCGGGAGAGAGCTCTGAGCTCGGAGATAATTGAGCCCAGGGCTCCTGCATGGTCAATAAGCATATAAGGGGGTCTAAGATCAGGTAGATCACGAAAGCTCCCCCTTGTAAAGGGAGGAAAAGAAGGAGATGGGGAGGAAGAAGGGGATTCTTCCAAAACAAATATAAGGTAGTATGGTAATATCGGTCTATTTATTGTAAGCTTGAATAAATCTGATTGGATTGATGCTGATTAAGGATCAGAGGCCAGCCGAGATCAATCATATCACATGCTCCTTTTGAAATTAGTTTGTCAAACTTGAACTGCATTAAAAAGTAAAAGTGTACTATGTTTCTGCTTTTGCATAAGGCTAGGCAAGCATTCTAATGCTAACTATATATATATATATATATATATATATATATATATATATATATATATATATATATATATATATATATATATATATTTTTTTTTTTTTTTTTTTTTATTTAATTTTTTTTTATGTAGAATTTACTCATAAATTAATCAGTTGATGAGCGGTCTTAACCAAACTTGGTACACTGTAAAACCCAAAAAGTTAAGGCAACTCAAACTGTTTGAGAAAACTGATTCAACAAACTATTTAAGTTCAAAAACTGATCTTAATGAGTACTGTGAACTTGATCCATTTGAGTAAATGAAGAAATATGAGCACAGTAAAACCAGATAAATGAAGGGAACTCAAACCAACAGAGTACTCTAAAACTGAATAAGTTAAGGCAACTCAAACCGTTTGAGGAAATCGATTGCTACATACCATTGGAGTAAAAAAAAAAAAAAAAAAAAAAAAAAAAACATGAATCTATATGAGTACTGTGAACTTACTCCATTTAGGTTGAATTAATGAGGTGTTTATTTAACTCATTACCTTTAACACTGAGTTCAAAACTCCTTTCAAATGGGTAGAAATAACTTTTAGTACATTTTGAGTTAACTACAGTCATTTCTAGTGATAAAGTTGACTGTTGGGTTTTACTGTGTAAAAGATGGTCCAGAATAAACCAATGAGATCATGTGGAGACATCCATTGTATTCGTTTTTTATAAAATTTAGATTTTTTTTTTTGCCTTTATTTGATACATACTAAATGATAGAATTTATTAAAATACATATTAATATATAATGTAATATACTCCTGTGAGGGCAAAGCAAAATTTTCCTGAGTCTTGAGTGTCTCATGATCCTTTTGAAATCATGCAAAGTTGATTTTCAACTATTTTCAAATGAAGCTCAGTTATTAGTAATGGTTCTTATTATTGTCAGTGTTGAAAATATCAATTGGTTTTGTGGTAAATCTGTACTTTTCACAGACTTTTTTGATAATAATAGAATGTTAAATAGCCATCATTTATTTGTTTAATAAATATTAAGGCAATAAACATTTAAAGGCATAGTTCACCCAAAAATTAAACTCTGCTTTTCATTTGATGTACATTTTTTCTTTGCTATAAAATCATTATTGTTCTGCTGAAGAAAACGTCACCGACATCTTGAATGGTCTAAGGGTAAAGTAAATTAACAACAAATTACAAAATTATAACAAAGTTAACTGTTTTTAATATTAGTAATAATAAAAAAATATTCTTAAGCACCAAATCAGCATACTAGAATAATTTCTGATGGATCATGTGCTACTGAAGACTGGAGTAATAATGCTCAAACTCAGCAATGTCATTCCGAGAATAACAAATAATTTCCCACATATTTTACTGTATTTAGGATTTAACAAAAACACAGTTCGTAAGAACTTCGTTAAGAACGAAAAAATAAACCTCTACATTTTATTCTACAGTTTTTTTTTGTTAGCTCAATTTTATGTCGACTCTATCATCATTTTCAAACTGCTCCAGACCTCCAGAGTTTGTAGGGCACAGGCTGTTGCTCTGGAGCTTCTCTTTTAGCGCGGCCCATGTGATATGGTGATCGTTTCCCCAAGGCGATCCTCCTGCCTGCTCCTGTCCACGAGGCAGACGGCATGAAGACTCCTCATTGTTCACACCAAACGGGGGTTAAGATATTTGTGCTGCTCTCTAGCTTCTCATCATGCTGAATAAACGACCGACTGAGCAGAGAAAGACTAACAGGATACAATAGGGGCGGCGCTGACTTGTATTTTTAGTTGTCGTTACTTACGTAGAAGACTCTTGTGTGACGTTCGAATGTTTCTGTGAGAAAAAAAGGCCTGCTGTGGTTTATGCGCGTGCTAACTTTTAAACAAGCATATTTATTTTGTAGCTACTGTACAGAGAAACTAAGAAGACGTTAATCAACAAAACAAAAACCAACAAAAAACTGCTCATTCTTCCCATATGTAAATTGTTATAACAATTGGTTTTGTTATCCAGTACCTAATGTGTAAATTACCAAATAAATATATATGCAAAAGACCTTGTGTATGCGGAGGAACTACTTTCTTCCACTGCTACTTCACAAACGTCTCTTTAGAGCTAGTGTTTGAATGATTCTCTAGCATAATGTCTAAAGTGATGACAAAACAGGTGATTTTTTGCCCACATTTTAAGATGATAGGGCTGAACAGCATGAAATGCCACCAGTCTACATTAGGGCTGCACAATTCTGGCAAAAATGTGAATCACTATTTTTTATTTTGCTTAAAATCAAGATTACAATTTTCTCATGATTCTGTAAATGTAAAATAAAGGTTAATATAATTAGCCTATTATTATTGTTAATTCTCAAACATATGGTAAAACAACGGCGACGCAGGGGCCCAGTAGGTAGTGCTGTTGCCTCACAGCAAGAAGGTCGCTGGTTTGAGCCTCCGCTGGGTCAGTTGGCGTTTCTGTGTGGAGTTTGCATGTTCTCCCTGCCTTCGCGTGGGTTTCCTCCAGGTGCTCCGGTTTCCCCCACAGTCCAAAGACATGCGGTACAGGTAAATTGAGTTGGCTAAATTGTCCGTAGTGTGAATGAGTGTGTGTGGATGTTTCCCAGAGATGGGTTGTGACTAGAAAGGGCATCCGCTGCGTAAAAACATGCTGGATAAGTTGGTGGCTCATTCTGCTGTGGTCGACCCTGGATTAATAAAAGGAACTAAGCCGAAAAGTAAATGAATAAATGAATGGTAAAACAACAATAATATTAGCCCTATGTGTAGTCTACTGTTGCTTAAATTGCAAAATTTTGTATAGTCATTATAACGGAGTTGAACAGACTTTCAATATCACCTGTTTGTTAATTCACAGTAAAATGATGACATCAGAATACAACTATATTCATAATTCTGAAGTTGATTTATTATGTTTAAGACATGTGCTTGTCATCTGTCATTAACATCATTATTAGACCATTTGTTTTCACTGGTAATATTAGAATTTTGTCATTATCAGATTACTTCTTGCAACATTTTCAACATTATATATAAGCTAGGGTTGTTATACTGACACAGTAAACATTTATTTTCATGCACAACACTGTGTTCGATATGAAAGAAAAAAACAAATCAAATGCTTGTCGTAATCATAACTCTAAAATACGTTATGATTATATAAATGATGTGCGCACAGGTTTCACTTTCATTTCCAAGAGCAACTTATAGCTGCTGTCACTGAGAAAAATCCCACAAACATGCAAATCAAGCCTCAACAAACTGCAACAAACTGAACGTTATTTACAGCTTCATTACTTAGCCTCTGCAGGTTGTGTTCACTAAAATAGGCGTCATGCGTGCACGTACGCATTCTCAGAAGTAAACAAACACGGTCAGCTCAGGTGTGATTTCGCAGCCACAAAGACAGAAATGAAGACAAAAATGACATTTTTTGGAAGAATTATACCTTATAAATACAGAATGTGTCACTTTTAACGCCAATTCAAGGTGTCAAAGTTGCCGTGATGACTTGTGCGAATTGAATTAAGATCGTTTGTAGGGTCGAATCGAGATTATGATCTTTTTTTAGTTAATCGTGCAGCCCTATAGTCTACAGAGATTTCTTTCTGTAATCAGGAGATCACTATAATTATCCATGAAAAAGCCAAAGCAGCGCAATCACTGCCAGATAACTGTTGTGCTATAAGGAAAAACACTAAACACATGCAGGCATTTCTTCTTTCTTTTTATTCAACTATGCAGTAACGAAAACAGGAGACTCATTAGAAATAGAAGGCCATCCAAAAAGTAACTCACGGTTTTACGAAGAGTGGCACAAAATACATACATTCCTGATATGGGTTGCATCTCACAGTCAATACACTACAATTACCATGGTATAAATGCAGCACTGTAACATAAAAAAAGAGAGAGAGAGATCGACTTAGAAAGTCACTTACCAGTTTGATAATGATTTGATTAGCTGTGTTTTCACTCTTCTTGGGGCTTATTATGTGGTCTTTGTCATCATCTTGTGGATGAACAACTAACTTTGCTCAAAGACAAACTAATGGCCGCCGATGCGTCGTCTCTCCTAAACTATAAATATTCAAAATAGGCACTACTCTTATAAATAAACTGCATAGTTGCAATCTAAACAACTACAATCTTGACTAAAAAACACCTCAAAAGTGCATTATGTTGTCCAACAGCAGCAATATTTGTCAAACTGTAGAGTGTCCTCTGTTGCTGTATGTGGGCAGAGTAATACATATGAGTGAAGGGTGAAGAGGCTGCACAAACACTGTTATTTGCAGAATATCCCACGGCTATTAGCCAATCAGATTCAAAAACCAGACAGAACTGCTGTATAAATATAAATATATTATATTTATAATAAAATAAAACAAATTATTTAACTGGAAGCGTACCAGAATGCCAGAAATATGAGAGTGGATAAATGGGATGATTCAAATTGCATCATATGAGTGAATGCTGGGGAGATTACATAATGAGGGAAAAGTGCATAGAAATTAGACTAATTGTTGGCTACATTTAAAATGAGGATAAATGAGTATGACTTACAAGAGTAGTTTTTCTTAGTTGAATTTTCTTTGTGTTGACAGGTGAATGAATAGAAAGTGCTGAGGATGAGTAGTGTGAAGTGTGTTCTTTGGCTGTTAAACAATAAAAAATATACAGTTGAAGTCAGAATTATTAGCCCCACTTTAATTTTTTTTTTTTTTAATATATCCCAAATGATGCAGAGCAAGGAAATGTTTACATTATGTCTGATATAATATTTTTTTTCTGGAGAAAGTCTTATTTGTTTTATTTCGGCCATAAAAGCAGTTTTATTTTTTTTTAAAACATTTTAGGGACAAAATTATTAGCCTCTTTTAGCTATTTTTTTTTCAACACTCTACAGAACAAACCATCCTTATACAAAAACTTGCCCAATTACCCTAACCTAATTAACCTAGTTACAGTAAGTCTTTAAATGTCACTTTAAGCTGTATAGAAGTGTCTTGAAAAATATCTAGTCAAGCACTATTTACTGTCATCATGGCAAAGATAAAATAAATTATTAGAGATGAGTTATTAAAACTATTATCTTTAGAAATGTGTGGAAAAACTTCTCTCCATTAAACAGAAATTAGGGGAAAAAATAAAAAGGGTAGGCCTAATAATTCAGTTGTTGAAAAAATACTAATGTGAAATATTTTTCAAATAATTATTTCATAGTGGGGCAAATAATTTTGAGTTCAACTATATATATATATATATATATATATATATATATATATATATATATATATATATATATATATATATATATATATATATATATATATATATATATCTGTATAAGTTTAATATTTATTAAAGTTTGATATCATGTTTCCTTACAAAATGGGTATTTTGTTGAACATCGTTCTTTCTACAACATAAAAAGCATTTCACATTTCTGTTTAGTGACTAATCTAATCACAAACTGCTTATAGTAAGGCTAGAGTACCTGTGTGATATGGTTCATTTCAAATAATAATCTTGTATCATAAACCCAAGAAAACATAGACACAGCCAGGACTCAGCATAATTAGTTTGAAGCACTTCCTCCAATTTTAAATCATTTGCTAGCTTGTGAGATACACTTGTGTGTTTATTTTAGTCACTATAAAGCTGTCAGCATGTCCACAAAGAGGGTAGTTAACATGTCAAGCCTGCCGTGAGAGAAAGGAAGTGTGGTTTCACATGCACTAACCACCCTATAAGAAGGAGAGTGTCAATAGCATTCAATAAAGTACTTCAATTAGGTCACTTATGTTGAGGTTAGTCTTCACAACCTTCTAGTGTGAAAACAAAAGGCTGTTTGGACATATAAAACAGCCCTAAAGTACAAGTGGTCTGAGGTGCCATTTTCAATTCCAGAGGTGTTATTATGAGCTGTTACAGAATCCTAGTTTTACATAGGGCAGCATAGTATATTGTTTCAGCATCGATATCGCAACGAGCAAATCTTTAATAGACTGCAGGATCTGTTGGTATTATAATTAACCTAAAACCACAGATCAGAGTAGATGATGTTATTGCAAGGTTTAACCCTAATATAATAGTGTGAAAGATTTAGGCCTGTCACGATATCTATTTTATGTTGTACAATATATTGCACCAAAATGTAACGCGATAAATGATTTTATTGTCATTGTTTATTTTCTTTGGTGCACAGTTATGCAGACACAGACAATTTGGTACCGGTTCAGTAATAGATCATAACCAGTTATTACATACTGAGGTCATTTATCTCATAAGGGCTATGTTGCGGTAGCTTACTATGGCGAGGGAGGCGAGTAATTTAAACACTCAAACTACTTAAAAACACAGAAACTCTGCATAAATCACTGTGTGTGTGTGTGTGTATGGTGGACAGTCTTTCACTGACATACAGAAGAAGTTTCACTGCGATTGAGAAAATAAAAATTAAACTCAATTTCTCTTTCTCTCTCTCCCTCTCTTTCGTGGCTTGTTTGACCTGCTGGCCTGACATTTCTTCTCCTCTCAGCAGTTAAAGCGATACTTGTAGATCCAAACACAAGCACGTGTCTGCAGAGCAATTTTTCTCCTCTGCATCAATCATGTATCAGCTGTGATTAACGATTCTGTTTATCAGTGTCACCTATCGGTGAACAGAGCCAGAGAGTTAGATCCAATCGCAGCCCTTTCTGTTGAGCATGTGACCAATCATAGGGGTGTAAGAACTCGCTCGACAGGGCTCAGAAAGCAAACAGGATATTGATATTTGTTTATTTGCTGTAAATGCCCATGTTGTTCTGTGCATGTAGTTGAGTTTTAAAAGGTACAGTTCTGACTGTTTTATTAAAAGACAAAAATGTATTACAAATAATATATAAATATAAGTATATTTATACCTTTTTTCTTGTGCAGTGAAGTTAAAACATAAATGTGTATGGAAAACCTCTCCAATGCACCGTGATGCACCAAGATATCGCATTGAACCAAATCGATGGCATGATAATCGTAACCGAACCATAAAACCAGTGTAGGTTCACACCTTTGATTTTCAGCCACCCATAATATAAAATGCTAGAATGACAATATAATATCATCACAATGCAAGTACAATCTACCAAAGATTTTTATTCTTAAGAATATTTCATTTAATTATAGTTATTTTAACAATTGAATAATTAGACACTGGAATCAGAATGTGAAAATGCATATCCTAAAAAAAAAAGCACAAGGTAAAAAGTAACAGAGGCTGCAAAATACCACTAGATCTATTTTCAGCTGTCAGGCACCCACACGAAAATATACTACAGTAATTTATAGTAAATAAGATAGCGTTTTTTTTAAACCATACTAACACTGACACCTCTAAAGAGATAAAGAGGTTGCACAATAAGCAATATAAATCTTAGAAAACAAAGCAAAATAGGTCAAATGAACTCCCAATCAAGGTAAATTGATAAATTCTTTTCAACTATAAAGGTGATCTTGTGAAATTACATTCATATCACAATATAAATCGCAGAAAAAAACAATATATTGCAATCTCTTCCAAAACTGTGCAGTCCTACTTCATAGTATGTTTTTCTTTGGGATCAGAACTGTGTTTGTGTAATCTCCTTAAATATAATTAAGAAAAAAAAAAAAAAAAAAAAAAGCAAAACAGGTAAAGCAGTTCCTGATGACCTGTGAGATACTAGTGATGTCTAGTCATCACAGAGGAAAGGGGGTCTACATTTCGTTTTCATTTTTTACTGCTATAATATTGTTAAATTGTTGTTTTAATTTTAATTGAATTGTTCTACTACAATTATTGCTCTTCTCTATCTATAAATATGATTAAGCTGTGACCATAAAATTTAGGAAATTGTAGGTTGTTCTCTAATGTTGATGTCCACTGTGCATGTGTATACATTTATTGAGAATTTAAACAACAACTAACCAAAAGCTGTAATGTTAGACCTACTGTACAGAAACACAGCAGATTTACTGATATATAAGGTGGCCTTAACTACTATTTACTTACATAAAAAATAAATACAATTTACTTACTGTGTTCATAAAGTATTGCAGAACACATCTGGAGCTCTTTGGGTGAGATATTAGTAGGTTTAGGGACAGGTTTGGTGGTATGGGTAGGTTTAAGGGTGGGTTAAGGTGTAAGGATTGGTCAACAGTTTAATTACAAATGTAATAAATTAGTTACAGATGTAATTACATGCAGGGATTGAATCAATCATAAGTAAAATTATAAATCCATGTATTTACACAATAATTACATTGTAACAAATAATTAATTTCAATGTACTAAAGTATATATTAGTTATGTACTTTAGTGTACTATACTGTATGTTAGTTATGTATCAATTAAGGCCACCTAATATAAAGTGGAACCAAATGCTGTAAGCTAACTGACATTCAGTCAGGTTCAGATTTGCAGTGTGTGATGCCTAATTTCTGTCTACAAACTTCTACTTACATTTTTTCCCCAAAATAAAGGTCTCGCTAATCACACAATTCACCAAATTGTTGAAAAAAACTGTAACATTTTACATGAGGGTTATTCCATTAATATTATTTAATGTATTCGCTATGAGCAGCATATTAACAACATATATTTGTCCACTCGTTTTATGTAGCGTTTAAATATATCATTATATGTAGAAACTAACATTAATGTTTTGCTAGTTCATGATACCTGATGTATTACTTTACTTTCTTTATTGTCCACAAGTGGAAATTCATCTTTGGCTTCACCACACAAACAGATCAACATTCACATTACACACATCACAGAAAAAAATGCATCACAAATACACTCAACCTTATCACATAAAAAAATAAAATAAAATAAAAAAATAAAAAAACTCAATTTAAAATCCTTTACATACTTAGAACACAGTATTTAAAATTCTAATGGCACTCGTCACAAAGGCATTTGATACACATTTTTAATTATTTGTGGTTGCCTAAATTGTCTTTTTGATGGCAGGAGCTGAAATTTTATATTTAAGGGATGGGAACAATCTTCAACACTGATGTGTGCTTTCTGTGTAATTCTCATTGAATACATTTCATTTGGTTGTCTTTGTGCTTTCCCTACAATTGCACTGCCAGTTTTACTACTGGAAACAGCTTTTGCTTTTACTTAATTGTCAACAGTCCATACCATGCAATCATGTTAAAACTCACAACACTTTCAACCAAGTTCTTGTATACCATCTCCAGGACATTTTGACTCAATTGTTGTAAAATTGTTGTAACCTCCTCAGGAGATAAAATCTCTGCATTGCTTTTTTAAAAGTGCACTCTTCATTTGCAGCAAATGTTAATCCACTGTCAATAAGTGTTCCTAAATATTTAAAACAGCCAACTGTTTCTATTCCATGTCCCTCAAGGACCAGAGGTTTAAACCCTTGACTAAGGACTAGTTTATTTCTGCTAATAATAATCTCCTTGGTTTTAATAAAACTGATCTCCAGTGAACACCTTTTACACCAATTTTGAAGCAAATTTATATAATTATAGTACAGGGTCTTTCCTTCTGTTCCTATTTTAGTCAATCGGCCCACAAGTGCCATATCATCTGCATATTTAAATAATTTAAAACCTAAATCCTGGATCTTAAGTTCATTTGTGTAAAGAGAAAAAAGGGTGATAAAATGCTTCCTTGTGGAACTCCTGTATTTTCAATCATTGTTTTAGACACCATTTCGTTAACAACTACTCTTTGAGGATGATATAAAAGGAAATCTTTTATCCACCAAATAAGATCACCATTCACTTCTAAATCAAGTAATCTTTGCAGGAGAATATCTATCTGAATTGAATTAAAAGCTGAGCTAAAATCTATAAATAAAATCCAAACATAATTTGTAGTCTGTCGAATACATTCAGCAGCAAAATCACACAAAGTTATTACAGCATCGTCTGTGACCATCTTTCACCTATATGCAAACTGAAGTGGGTCCAAATCGTTGACCACTTTGTTCCAGATGTGCCTTGATAATACTCTCTCCATACATTTACCCAACATGGATGTAAGAGCTATTGGTCTAAAATCGTTTAACTGACTGGCATTAGATATTTTAGGTACTGGAACAATTTTTGTTTCTTTCCATAAATTTGGAACCACCTTACAGTCTAACGAAAGCTGAAACAAACGAGTGAATACAGTAGACAGCTGAAAAGCACAATCTCTCAACTCACGACCTTTAAGCCCATCTGGGCCAGGTGCTTTATTTGGCTTGAGCAAGACTGGCTGCTATTTCATGCTCATTGAGTTTAATTGGCTTATATGCAGGAATATAAAAAACAATTTTCTCACATTCAGTTTTGCATTCCCCTTTATCAAACCTAGCAAAGAAAATATTTAAATCTTCTATCATACAGTAGGTGCACCATGTGATAAACATGCCTGTTTCTTTCTTCCCATTGCACTGTTCATTCCTTCCCATGCCTTCTTAGCACTACCTTTAAATAACTTATCCCCAATCTTGTCTTTATATGCTAATTTAGCTTTCTTAATTTGACCTCTGAGTTCTTTTCTTTTCTCTCTAACTAATTCAATATTCCCATTTAAAAAAGTTTTCTAATTTACACGTTTTAAGATCCTTTGTAAACCATAACCTATTATTTGGTTACATCTGAATTGTTTTAGTCTTAACACAATTACTTTCACAAAAATTTATATAGGATGTAATGGTATCAGTAACTAACCAATCTTGATGAACTGAACATTGTTGCAATGTGTTTGAAAGAGTATTTTGTGGTAAGTTAATCTTCTTTGAATGCCACTCTTACACCCTCAAAAACAAAGTTGTCACTGGGATGGTACCTTTTCAAAAGGTACACATTTGTACTTAAAGGGTCCATTTTGGTACCTAAAAAGTATATATTAATACATAAAAATTTTAAGAGAAACACTTTTGAATGTTTTAGGTACTAATATGTACCCTTAAGGTATTAATATGGACCATTTCAGGTACAAATGTGTACCTTTTGAAAAGGTAACACCCAGTCCTTTATTTCTGAGTGTGCTCTAGTAGTCTAAAAGAAAAGATGTATTTTTCCTCCAAGTCTACGGACGTAACCTCGGTTTCGAGAGCTGCAATAACAAGCTGATCTGAATTTGATGCTGCGGTGGTTTTATCACAAGCCCAACTTTGATGAATGATCCCATTATATGTTGTCTCAAACAGTAAGAGAGGCTAAATGTGAAAAGATCTGCTGGGGGTCGATCGGTTAAGAGCTTCCCAGCTCATCAGTGCATCGATTTACCATCCTCACTCACGGTTGTATTTAAATGAATGTCAGCAGGGGTGTTGATGACAGTCTTTCACAAATGCTCATGCATCATCTCATGATGACAGAACGAGAGCTAGATCTTCAATAACCCTCATTGAGTTTGTGTTTTTCACATTCAACTGGAGCTTTGTTTTATACTCAGTAAAAAAATATGTCGATACTCAGGAACAGTTCTTTAAGCTGAGGAGATAAACTAACAAATTTATTCACCTCATTCCTTCATGTACAACTTAACTTGTACTTTTCATTTTTCTTCCTCACTCATACACATATATAAGTGTATGTCCATACAGGAGATAAAATGCAAAAAAGGAACGGCTCCGTTTTAAATCTCCATCTTCATTGCAGTTAAACATTTACTCACACCCCTCGCTTATGCATACAGAAGATATTGTTATAGGACTCTTTAAAAGTAGAAGTCTCACTACATTAAATTCAAAAATATTATAATAAAAACACATGGTGTCCCAATGTATCCTCAGTCAAGGTACAAGCTGTCTGAAGTAATTTAGTTTAATAATCTGATTTTGGCATTTGTTTGTTTACGTTTTTAAGAGTGCTGCGAATTTAGACATGCTATTTATTTGCATATTATATTTTACACAATATACAGTTGGAAAACAGCTACAAGTGCAAGTATAGTTCCCACTACTGCGCCACTGGTTACACTAATATTGGTGTCAGGTTGTCAATGCATGTTCTGGGCCCCCTATGACATTATCATGGCCCCTATAAGCCTCTGGGCCCTAAGTGCACTCTTTCCCCCTTTCCCCACTAATTGCTACATATTAATATTATATTATATAGATATTATATTGTATTTATATATTGTAATGTGCTTCTGATGATGTTATTATAAAAAATATGAGCAATATCACACTCGTAGCAGTGCGATATGGCTGTATATCTGCACTGGTGGGAGGCGTGCATTAGCACAAGGCCGCAGGCCCAGTGCCTTAGTGCCCCCACCAGTACCGATATACAGCCATATTGCACTGCTACGAGTGTGATATAGCGTTTATACAACAGTTTGACGGCATAATGGTGTATATAAAAACAAAATCAAACATAGAGAGATTCAAAAACCCTTTTGTAGTAGGAACTACTTTCTTCTGCGTTGGATTCAAATCATAAGCTGACAGTTAAACAGCTGAGCAAGCATCTTTTAAACTTTAGATCTGTAGTGTCTGCTTTTTGCTGGCTGTATGTGGGCAGAGTTATACACAAAGGGCAAAGAGCTTAGAATGACCAAGAGGCGACACCCTAGTGCAATTTGGCAAACAGTTAGTAGATGGTGCGGCGGCCATTTTGGAGTAAAACTTCAATAGAACAACAGCATATTATAAGTCTGTACAATAAACTGTTAAAAGTGCAGAACATTGTGATAGTAAGTGTTGTATTGTCGTCTTTCTGGTTGTATCTCAGCTTTAATACACTTTTTAAATAAATAAATAAAAACAAAGCAGCTGCTTGTTATGGCGACAACAATAAGATCCAATGGACAGCCGATCGCTTTCACTCCAAAATGGCGGAATCAGTGGCTGCTGCTGGGCTCTGCTGTTGCAATGGAATGTCCTGAGTGTCGCCTCTTGGTCATTCTATGCTCTTTGCAAAGGGTAAAGAGGCTGTACTGGTGCTGATATTACTTAAATATATCTCGGCTATCAGCCAATCTTTCCGCTGTGGCAACCCCAGATTAATAAAGGGACTAACCCGAAAAGAAAATGAATGAATGAATGAATGAATGAATAAAACACACCACATCAGGTGTGTCGCTTCATGTTCTGTTTGAAACCCTATTCAAATGAACTGGTTTATTTGGTTTGGAATTCCTGAAAAAAAGAATTTTAAGCAGATTTTACACTATAGTAGAACATAAAGAAGGGACACCACTGTAATTAGCAATATGATTAATAAGTTGTGACATGTTTTGGGAACAATTTAATTTAAGAGTAGCTCACCCAATAATGTTAACTCACCTTTTACTCAAACTCTTGTGGTTTCAAACCTTTATGAGTTTCCTTTTTCTGTTGAACACTAAAGGTGATATTTTGAAAAAAGCTGACAAATACAAATACTATGAGAGTGAATGCTTCTTCAAAATATCTTCTTTATGTGTTCAACAGAACGTAGAAAGCCAAACAGCTTTGGAACATGTCAAGGGTGAGTAAATGATGACATTTTTGGGTGAACTATCACTTTAAGAAAAATGTTTGCCTGTTATTAAGATATTTGGTGTTTATTAGAACTTTTAAAGTTCTGCATAATCATTCTATATACATATAACTTATAGCGAGGCAGTGGCGCAGTAGGTCGCTTCACAGCAAGAAGGTCGCTGGGTCGCAGGTTCGAACCTCGGCTCAGTTGCCGTTTCTGTGTGGAGTTTGCATGTTCTCCCTGCCTTCGTGTGGTTTCCTTCCGGGTAGGTGTGGGTAGGCTAAATTGTCCATAGTGTATGAGTGTGTTTGTGAATGTGTGTGTGGATGTTTCCCAGAGATGGGTTGCGGCTGGAAAGGCATCCGCTGCGTAAAAACTTGCTGGATAAGTTGGCGGTTCATTCCGCTGTGGTGACCCCGGATTAATAAAGGGACTAAGCCGACAAGAAAGGGAAAATGAAACTTATATCTAAACCAAACTACTACTTAATTAACTATTAATAAGCTGAGCAATAATATATTGGGAGTATATTGAGACCAAATCCTTGTTAATTATTTCATTAGTGAGAACTGTAACTGAAAATAAAGTATGACCATTTAAAACTCAACTTGATAAAACAAACTAGTTTAATGTAATGTAAAATGAAATAACTTGCTATGATAATTTGATTCAATTAAAAAGAACCAAAACATCTCTGAGCAAGGCAGTATTAAGGTCTGGCCAGCGTAGTAGAAGCAAACAATCAGTTCTTATAGCTATTGGGTTGAATAAGAGAAATGAGCAGGAATAAAGATCACTATAATCAAAGTGACTTTGACAAGGCACAAATTGTTAAGGCACGGCTTGTGGGTTGCTTCCAGTCAGCAGAAGTGAGAATTTACAACCAGTAGTCCAAGGAGAATAAACCACAAACTGGTGATTGAGTTTTGGCTGCCCAAGGCTTTTCAAAGCACGAGGGTAACAAAGACTATCTGAAGACTATTACTTATTCATCATTTTCTACAAGTAGAAAAATACTAAAGGCATTTCGCCATTTTGCTCTGTCCAAAGTGACATCAATGCATCAAACAGTCATAAGATTTCTGGGAACAATCAAGACTAGCTTTTAAGTTCTTTTAAAGAATGCATTTGTCATTGGTAAAGGGAACACGACTTGCACAAACCTATTGTTTCACTTCATAAAACCTGTATCTGGTGCTATATTTTTAATTTTTTTTTACTTTGCCAGTCTGCTATTTTAACACTCAGATTGCTGATGACAATCGTCTTCTTTAGTGTTTTAGTGAAGGAAAAAAAAAGTGTAAAATAATAATAAGTGCTCAAGGAAGCTTACAACAAAAGTAGAAGAAAAGAAAAGAAGTAAAAGGAAAGTAATCAGCTATATCTTGGATGGCCTGTTGAGAGTAAATGAACAGAAAATTTCCATTTTGGGTGAACTACTACTTTCAACTATAGGCTTATGCCAGTTTCAAATTTCTTCTTGCAATTAATTGCTGAAGCTTTTATCACAATATATTACCATTATATTGATCTAAACTGCAGAAAAGGTAACTTTAACAGGTATACCAAAAATACTTAATGTATTGCTGTATTGTATGTTCAGAGTAAAAAAAAAGCATTACGATGTAAAATCAGTAACACTTTACAAAAAAAACTCATTAGTAAATGTTAGTTAATGCATTAAAAGTGAGAAAATCCAGATTTAAATACTGTTAATTTTAATTATTCTTAATAATTCTATGTTTTGCAAACAACATAGTTTGATTAGTTATTCTTCAATTAATAAAATAATTATGACTTATAATCAGATTATGTTTGTAATTTTAATGTGCGATTGGGAATTAACTAAGAAATTTACATCAGATTAATAAATTCTTTTGTGGTTTTCATATTGAGTTTAGTTAAACTAAAAAATGTTACACTGTAAAAAAAAAAATGGTTTTACATAATTAATCCATGTTTTTCAGAGTAAACATTGGAGCCTCATTGCACAGTGTTAAGGTGCAATAGCTCTATAAATAGTAGGGGTGTCCAGATCCGATCACATGATATATATATATGTATCATATATATATATATATATATATATATATATATATATATATATATATATATATATATATATATATATATATCCTGGATCTGTTTCTTCACTCTTCTTTATTCTTTTTTTATGTATTATATATCGGATTGCATTTCGGTAACATTTAACATTTAAAGCTTAAATTTTAAATTATTGTTTACTGAATTTTGAAGTGGCCACAGTATCAATAATGTAAGTTTATTATCACGATATATTAAATCATTAAAAATCAGCAAAAGTCTATGAGACTTATACATTTCATGTGATCATTTTATCTAGCAAATCAGTATACTAGTGAATTACTAAAAAAAATTTTTTAAATACACAGTTCAATGTAATTTAAAGCTTTGATTTATGTATAACAGACAAATGGAATGCTCCACTTTCAGAAAAAAGGAGCATATGGACCAAGCTCTTGTTTATTCAATAAATTAAAGAGAAGAAAATGGATTTTCCTTCAAATCTGGAGTTTCAGCCGTGCTGTCACAGCAGTTCCATGCCTCTCATTGAAGATTAGGGGAAAACTGTTAATCAGATCATCATTAATTTGAGCAAAGCCACTATAAGTGAGCTGTGAATCAATCACTTATTCACACAGAGTTACCCGGTACATAAAAAAGACGACATAAATGAACAACATTGTATTCCCAGCAGTTTTCTCACATTCTGCCCAGATGAACCTGACGATTTTCAACACACGCAATGATTCATGCATTTAGCAAAACTCACTAGAACTGTGCAAAAACAGCACAATTCTCGCTTCCTTTGATTGTGCGTCCTTTCCAATGAGACTAAATTCTCCCATTTTCACAATTGCCATTCCTGTCAGTTTCCATATGTGTGGGGGTGCAGAAAACAATTTCTCTGTTGTAAAACTGTCATGGTGATCTTTATGAGAAATGACATTCTCTCAACACCATGCTGATTTCTTTATCTGGCTCCAGTCAGACAGGGATGTGTAAGACTTTCAAGAAGTGTAAGCATTATATAAAGTCCTCAATATATTATGTCTATTCCAAATGTTTTGACATCAAACCGGCCAAGGCTAAAATGAATTAGATAATCAGATTTCCTCCTTATTTAATTACAGAACACAAAAAGCACTATACTCCATAAGCCATCTGAAATATTGTTTTGCAGGGCGTAGATTCTTCTTGCAACCATGAAATATATTGCATATCTGGCAAGTGAAGTCAGCTTCAGATAACAAAACCTATTAGTTTCATTAAAGCCAGACTAAAAAGTTGAAGCTGTAATATGAAGAGAAGCGGTTTTGAGAAAAACACTATTTTCTGGGTAAAAAAAAGACCTCAAATTTATGTTGCCTAAAAGCAGTAAAATACCAATGCAGTTCAAAAACTAAAGTTTGCCTCATCATCCACTTTCACCATGAAATCTTCCACACAAAGCTGGAAAGATGAAGATCTCAGGCTAAGACGTTGGTTTGTTGTGAAAAGGATGAAAGAAAAGAGGATATGAAAGATCAGAGGAAAACTCAAAGCCAAACCTCAAACCGTTATGCTGCAGCAGCATTACTGCTTTGCTCTGAGCATACAAAGTACTGAAGCTCTTGGCTTGAGATGCCTATTGTGCTCCCCTAAAGCTAAACAGTTTAAACAGTGGCAAGTCTAGCATGCAAACTCATTTGTTTCTGGCTGTGGTAAATTTGAGCAGTTTTGACTAGTTTCTGGGATTCATGTTTTAGAACCAATTTAAATTTGATTGAACTGCATACAATATTAGAGATAAGGCGTGTAAATTATGGCTTTATTCCACTTAGTAGTTTGATACAGTAAAGTATGGTACACAATTATTTCCGTTCTCTTGTGGATTTGGCCTCTTTTAGCAGATTTAGTTGATTAGCACATTGCACACATTGTTCATAAATGGTTTGAAGGACCTTAATGAAGTTCAGTGTATTCCCTGACATCTAAATTCCTAGTTTGATTTGTGTTGGCATCATCTTACAACCTACAGAACTTGAATAATCTGCTCTTAGTGCCAGACATCTATAGGGCAGCTTAAGAGGTCTTGTAGAGTCCATGCCTCAGTTGGTCTGGGCATGGAAGGATAACCGTTTTCAAGGTATACCGAGGTTTGGAAAAGTCATGTTTACTGTTCCAAAATATTATAAATGTTTCTCAAAATAAAAATATATTGTGTTCAAAGTAGAAAAAGTTATTGTTTTTACTTAGAAAAATAAAAAGAATATATTTTAGAGCAGTAATCACAATACCGTGAAACCATGATATTTTTATCTAAGGTTGTCATACTCTCAGAATCTAATACCGACCCATGCCGGTCGATGCTTTTTTGGCAGCACATTGAGGACCGCCAGAGTAAAAACAACATTTTGTCCAATTTTGTCTACTGTATGTGTGCAAGCATGTGTGTGTTAATAAAGATTATGGGAAAATTACATTAAATTATTATATTTTTTGTCATTATTCTCCAAATATTTCCTAAGAAACAGAGGAAAGACATTTTTTACAGCATTTCCTATAATCCTGTTTTTCTTCTAGAAAATACAACTACTTTTACAGTAGTTTGACTGGAATTAAAATGGGAATAAAAATGGTCAATATTATTAGCCCCTTTAAATATATATTTTTTTAGATTACAAGTTACAGAACAAACCAGTTATCAAATAAATTGCCTAGTAAACCTAAATAACATAATTAGGCCTTTTAATTGCACTTTAACCTGAATACTAATATTTTGCAAAATAACATTTTCAAGCAATAAATAGTGTGTGTGTATAACAAGGAAATGTTCACAGTATGTCCGATAATATTTTTTTCTTCAGGAGAAAGTCTTATTTGTTTTATTTCGGCTAGAATGAAAGCAGTTATTAATTTTTTAAACACCATTATAATGACAATTTATTTTTCAATAGTCTACAAAACAAACCATTGTTATACAATAACTTGCCTAATTACCCTAACCTGCCTAGTTAGCCTAATTAACCTAGTTATTCCTTTAAATGTCACGTTAAGCTGTATAGAAGTTTCTTGTAAAAATATCTAGTCAAATATTATTTACTGTCATCATGGCAAAGATAAAATAAATCAGTTATTAGAAATAAGTTATTAAAATAATATGGTTACATATAATATATAATTAATTATTATAATATATATACAGGGGGTGTAATAATTCTGACTTCAACTGTATATATACACAGTACAGACCAAAAGTTAGGAGACACCTTCTCATTCAAAGAGTTTTCTTTATTTTCATGCCTAAGAAAAGTGTGGATTCACACTGAGTATAAAACAACTGAAAAGTGTAAAATAACTGAAAATATGTCATTCTAGTTTCTTCAAAGTAGCCACCTTTTGCTTTGATTACTGCTTTGCACACTCCTGGCATTCTCTTGATGAGCTTCAAGAGGTAGTCCAACAGTCTTGAAGGAGTTTTAAGTGATGCTTAGCCCTTGTTGGCCCTTTTGCCTTCACTCTGCAGTCCAGCTCACACCAAAGCATCTCGATTGGGTTTAGGTCCGGTGACTGTGGAGGCCAGGTCATGTGGTGCAGCACCCCATCACTCTCCTTCTTGGTCAAATAGCCCTTATACAGCCTGGAGGTGTGTTTGGGGGCATTGTCAAATACATGATGGTCCAACTAAACGCAAACCGGATGGAACTGCATGCCAATGCAAGATGCTGTGGTAGCCATGCTGGTTCAGTATGCCTTCAATTTTGAATAAATCCCCAACAGTGTCACCAGCAATGCTGGTGAGAAATGAAGAGTCCATCCTTTCACCTTTTCTGCGTCGCACAAAGACACAGTGGTTGGAACCAAGTCTCTTCTGCTTGTTGACTGTCCTTAGCAGTGGTTTCCTAGCAGATATTTTATCATGAAGGTCCGATTCAAAAGGTCTCCTCCTAACAGTTGCTCTAGAGATGTATCTCCTGCTAGAACTCTGTGACATTGACATGGTCTCTAAGCTGCTGTTAACCTGCAATTTCTGAGTCTGGTGGCTTGGAGGAACTAATCCTCCACAGCAGAGGTGACTCTTGGTCTTCCTTTCCAGGGGCAGTCCGCATGTGAGCCAGTGTCTTTGTAGCGCTTGATGGTTTTTGTGACTGCACTTGGGGACAATTTCAAAGTTCAATCTAACTGACCTTCATTTCTATGTAATGATGTTCACTTTTTTTTTCTTTACTTTGCTGCTTTTTTTCTTGCCATAATACAAATTCTAGCAGTCTATTCAGTAGGACAATATATAATTCCACATGTGGCAATTCATAGTTTTGATGCCTTCAGTGTGAATCTACAATTTTAATAGTCATGAGAAAAAAAGAAAACTCTTTTAATGAGAAGGTGTGTCCAAACTTTTGGTCTGTAGTATACTTATAAATGTATATAAACATAATAAAACTATTTATTGCTAAAAAAATGTAGCGTATATTATAAAATAAATATATTTGATATATTACAACCCACCTCTAATATTCTGAATGCAATTGTAAGACATGAAGATATGGAGATGAACAATTCATGTGAAGCTGCTCTGAAGCAATATGAATCTTCAAAGGGCTCAACAAATAAAAGTGACCTGACTTGACTCAGGTCATCCTTACCGCCACTATATCACATGATTCACTATCTGAAGAGTCACTTACTGAACAGTTAACATAAAGAAGAAAAATCTCACAAAAAATAACATTAAAGCAAAGTAAATGCATGCATGCACGCACACACACTCACACGCACGCACGCATACAAACAGAGCTACAGTATAGTCCTCCATTAAAACTCAAGGACTGGCATCCCCTGCCTTCAGCTTCGATCTGTGAGAACTCACATGATATTCATGCACAAAAACACGCACATATAAACCATTGAGAATGGGAGGAGCCTCAGGTCAATGTCCCAGAATGCAACAATAAGCTGCAGTGTTAGTGAAGTCCCAGCACTGACTCTAGCAACTGCACAGGAGCGCTTGTGAAGCCCATGGCCTGACTTCTGTGCTGGGAATACCTACAAGCTCTCAGAGAAAAACCTTCATTCCCTAAAACCACCACATAGATAACAGATGGACGTGAAAGGATTATTTGTTATTGTTTTCAATAATTACTGTATTTTGGTTAATAAATACAGTGCATTTGCACGGCATAAAGCCCTTTCATGTTCTGCTCGAGGTCTGAGAGACCCCCATAGGCCATCTTATTTATCTCATGAGAACTGATTGGGAACAAAGTCGCACTTCAACAAGCCTTCATTATTTCTTGTTGACAAAAGACTTTTTTTTTTTTTTGATGATATGATTATCTTCAGGTTGTACTATGTCATGTTCAACAGTGCTTATGGATTTTGTGGTTAAACAAGCAAGTTATGCTATAATGTACAGTCAGAATTTTTAGCCCCCTAGTATGTTTTCTACCCAATTTGTGTTTCATGAAAATATTTTTTTAACACATTTATAAACAGTAATAAAATAATAATAAAAATGATTTTAATCATTTTATCTTAATAATAAACGTTTTAATAACTCCTTAAAAGTCCTAAAAACTGATTTATTTAATCTTTGCCATGATGACAGTAAATAATATTTTACTAAAAATTTTTCAAGATACTAGTATTCAGCTTACAGAGCAATTAAAAGGCTTGACAGGGTTAATTAGGTTAACAAGGCGAGTTAGAGTAATTATGCAAATCACTGTATAAGAATGGTTAGTCCTGTAGACTTTAGAAAAAAACAACAACAATATATATATATATATATATATATATATATATATATATATATATATATATATATATATATATATATATATATATATATATTGCTTAAGGGGGCCAATAATATTCACCCTAAAATGTTTATTTTTTTTTTAATTTAAAGCTGTTTTCATTCAAGCCGATATAAAACAAATACAGCAAAAACAGTATTAATTAGAGTAAAAAAGAGAGATAACAGCAATAATTATTCCTCCAAATCATTTTATGCTTTTAAAAAAGCATTATAAGCAGTATTTAAAAAAGCTTTATAAGCCATTAAACAAAACAGATGTTATTCACAGCAAAGAAGAGGCTGTAGGAGTTCTGATATTGCAGAACATCGCACGGCTATCAGCCAATCAGATTTGAGAACTAGACAGAACTGTTGTATGTATATATATATATATATATATATATATATATATATATATATATATATATATATATATATATATATATATATATATATATATATATATATATATATATCAAAACATATTCTGTCTTAAAAGAGCAATCAGTTAATGTCAAAAAACATTTCTCCATGGAGGAAAATTACAACTTTGTACATTGTATGCACAATTTTTTGAGATTGAAATTAACATTCGGTAGAGCAAAAACGAACTAAATTAGGCTTAAATTAATAATTAAACACACTAAATATGTACAGCATGCATCTGAACTACCTGTAAATATTTTTTTCTGTCACTTTTGTTACACTTAATGCATCTTGGCAACATATACGTATTAATATTTTATATATAGGCAAACATTGCTAATCCCCAACTTTTAACAGTAATATATTTCAGTAAGAGAGCTGACAAACATGATAGTCAAAGAGGGTCACTATTTCAGATTTTTCATAAAAAGAAACATGAAAGACAAAAACAAAAGCAGAGAAATTCCAAACCATATGTGCTGATTTGTATGAAGGCATCCAGAAAACAAACGCAGAGAATAACAGTCCCCCTTATTTCACTGTTGTAGGGATTAAAATAATGAGAATACTGCTGGATTGAAAGAAAGATGTCCCAAAGGGCCCATTTTGTGGGATCTGGCCTATAAAAAGTGGTAAGGTTATGTAGGGACAACGTATATTTGAATTTAATTGAGAGGGACAGAGAAGAGCATAGATCAAAAGAGACGCATGACAAAATATAATTATATTCTCTAGGAACTAAATTTGAGTTTGACTTCATAACCTTCGGTCTGCGTTTGACATGTGGAATTCCTGCAATTCACTGATCTTCGCAAAAGGAGAAGAGTTTGTTCAGCGGGACGTCACTATAGATCAGATTTTGACCTCGTCAAATGAGGTCAGTTGACTTAAGTCAATTGACCCCTTGAAATGATATATTTGTAGGATCATGCATTAATCTTCATAGCTGTCCCACTGCGGATGTCCTATAGTTTTTCCATAGTGTTCTTAAATTGTGAGGAGACATCCAGAATTGTTAAGACCACTTTTGCGTTCAATTTTTGGATCTTGAAGATACTACACTGTATGCATTCCACATTTTATGTATCAATTGCTTTTTAAACTCATTGTTTGAACAGCGGGACAAAACTTTTAAAATGAGACTTGCCTTCTCGGCTGTCTGCTAAAGCTTCTAGAATACTTGTTTATGTGAAGAACTCATATAAACATTACACTCCTGAAAGTCTCTTGTCTATTCTACGAAACCAAGAACTAAATGTTTATAATGTTCAGGAAAATGCAGAAAAAGTCAGTGCGTCATGCAAAAAAAAAAAAAAAAAAAAAAAGCTTTTCTTGAACCTATAATGATATAAAGCAAAGAAATAAAACCTTTAAAAACCAAATGAAAGACTGACTTGAGTGAATTTAGCTGTTAAGCTGTTACCGTGGTCAGATGGTTTACTTTTTGGGGTTGTAAATGTATTTTTATCATTAAATTGATTATAAAATACCTTTATGAGATTCAAAAGTGCAGCGTTTTACTGTATGTGTGTATCTGTGTGAAAGAGACAGTGTTTGTTTCTCAGCTTACAATTTGCCTGTAGCACATAGGCTGTTCACATGATAGAAAAAAAGCTTGATCTTAGATCATAAGACCCAATAGTCCCTTTATTAGTCTCTCTACCTACTTTTTTGGTCAAATTACAGCACAAAAAGAGAGAAAACAGCAGAGTATTTGCGTGCAGATAAATGTTCTTTATACTCATGGCATGTGTACATAATGCTTGCCTCCCAGTTGTTTAATTTGTACATAAGGCCGTTGATTTGTTCTCTTAACCAGGATGTCTAAAGTTATAGGCCAGGAGACAACCTGCTGAAAACTGGACAAACATTTCATACCTGCCAACACATAGCATTGTGGCTGGATTAGTGTAGAAAAGAAGTTAATAGTGTTTACTGAGCAATTAAGGATTAATAGTATCAAGCAGCCGTGAAAAATCCCGTAAAAACAAGTCATGAGTGGACTAGTTATAACAACACTTTTATCTGACGAATAATGCCTCATTTCAGTCATTTACTGGCAAATGCCTTCAATAGAAAAAAATATGAGTGTCTACTCACAAATGAAGCAAAAAGAAACAACGTTCTCTTTATTGCTTTTTTAAAATTAAAAAAAAAAAAAACTTGAAGTAGAAGGATTAAAAAAACGACCAACAATTTCTCATTCTCATTTCCTCTTGATTTATTGCTTGTTTGAGTAAAACTTTTTTTAAACTCAGTAAACATCTGATCAACTAAAATAATTCTGTTTTCCTTTAGAGCCTTTGTTTTGCTTAACAGAACAAAAAAAGTGCCATGATTACAGACATATACAGTATTCTTTTTTAGATGGGTCGTAAGGTGGCTCAGTGGTTAGCACTGTCGCCTCACAGCTAGAAGGTCACTGGTTCGAGTCACTGATTTGGTTGGGATTACTGTGTGGAGTTTGCATGTTCTCCTCGCGTTTGTGTGGGTTTCCTCCGGGTGCTCCGGTTTCCCCCACAGTTCAAAGACAAGCTCTATTGGTGAATTGGGTAAACAAAATTGGCCGTAGTGTATGGGTGTGAAATAGAGAGCGTATGGGTGTTTCCCAGTCTTGGGTTGTAGTTGGAAAAGCATCTGCTGTTTAAAACATATACTAGATGAGTTGGTTCACTCCACAATTACAGTTATTAAGATTATTTTTACAGTATTTTACTACTGGTGTTCCTACTGAAAAAGGTGGTTTGCCATCTCTAGCTTGGGGGAAAGTCCTTATCCCTGGTGGGGGAGTTCAAGGGGATTTGTTAAGGAGTGTGGGAAGGATGAAACATGAAAATGACAGGCGGATTGGTGCAGCGGCAGCAGTAATGTGGTCAATGTACATGTCTGTTGTGGTAAAGGAGCTGAGCCGAAAGGCAAGCTCTCGATTTACCTGTCAATCTACGTTCCTACTCTCACCTATGGTCATGAGCGAAAGGACAAGATCTCGTATACAAGCGGCCAAAATGAGTTTCCTTCGCAGGGTGGCAGGGCACACCCTTATAGATAGGGTGAGGAGCTCTGCCACCTGGGAGTAGCTTGGAGTAGAGTCGCTGCTCCTCCACATGGAGAAGAGTCAGATGAGGTGGCTCGGGCATCTGTTTCGGATGCATCCTGGACGCCTAGGGAGGTGTTCCAGGCATGTCCCACCGAGAGGAGGCCTCGGGGAAGACCCAGGACACGCTGGAGGGTCTATGTCTCTCGACTGGTCTGGGAACGCCTCGAGACCCCCCAGGAGGAGCTGAAGGAAGTGTCTGGGGAGAGGGAGGTCTGGGGTTCTCTCCTAAGACTGCTGCCCCCGCGACCCGGCCCCAGAAATACAGTTGAAAATGAATGAATGGATCAATGAAAGAAACAGTTGACCTAAATAACAATATAATGATCTTAAATTATCAGTCCTTCTGAGAATAAAATCCATACTCAATAAATCTAATACAGAAACTTTATTTCAAGTCTCATAACTTTTCCCACACCTGTATTATAAAAAGTACCAAATGTTTTGTGTAATCGCTGGATTAAAGAAGCATGTTGTACTATACTATACTATATTTTTGAGCTATGTTTAACAGCAAAACTAGTTTTCACAGTGGCTCAGTGGTTAGCACTGTCGTCTCACAACAAAAAGGTTGCTGGTGTGAGACCCAGCAGGGTCAGTTGGGATGTTCTCCCCATGTTCTTGTGCGTTTCCTCCAGTTATTCCAGTTTCCCACACAGTCCAAGCACATGCACAATAGGTGGATTGAATAAACGAAATTGGACGTGGTGTATGATTGTGAATGAGTGTGTCAGGGTGTTTCCCAGTCCTGGGTTGCTTCTTGAAGGCCATCCACTGTGTAAAACATATGCTGAATAAGTTGGCGGTTCATTCTGCTGTGGCAACCGTTGATAAATAAAGGGACTAAGCTTAAGGAAAATGAATGAATGAATTGAGCACAATTGAATCTAAAATAGACTACATAAATATACAATATGTATGAAAATATATCAAATATACAATAACAATTGCAGTTACATAGTAAACTCTATAAGTATTTTAATCATAGAAGCCAGTGTTGAGGGAAGCCTGTTTTCCCGTGCACCTTTTGTCAGTTTTCAATTTGTATTTTATTGCGGGTGTTATTGTCTGAGTGATAAATCAATCAGGGTATCACTTACAGAAATGGCGTTTTAATCTAGATGCGATACCCTATTCAAACAAGGAGAGCGATCTGAGCACCAGGCCGTGGAGACGGGCTGGTAACGAGAGACGGGCTCCGGGGAGGTTTTCGGGGATCCAAAGGCGAACAACAACAGCACAAAAGCCCATCCGAACTCGCTCTGAGCCGATATTCTCTCGGCCGAGCCAAGCGATGAGAGGTGATGAGAGAGCAGTGGGGGATTCGGTTACACCTGAAAGACTGAGAGATTACTAATGTGATTATGCTTCGCATGCATCTGCAGCCAAATACATCATAAATCCAATTCTAGCCCGCTGCTTTCGCATAAAGCACAACAAAGCAATATCTCATTTCACTTCATTGCCCTCTGTGGATTGAGTTAAACGGCTTGCTTGTTTTGATACACGTTGCGAGAAAGTACCAGGTCTTGTCTTGTTTGGATCAATATGTTCAAAACGTTCAGTTTGTTTTCTTTTGAAGGATTTAATCTTCAGACGACAGGACATGCGATTGTTGCATGCATAAATGACAGCTGGGCTCAGCACCCAACACTCTGACAGGTTGAAAATGTTGAGGTTATGTTTACAAGACCTGTTGAACTCACTTGTTCAGCCGTTCATGGCGTCTGTGTAGGGAGACACGTATAGGGCTCAATTAGTGGTGCTTTATTTTCAGAGATGATGTCAGCCTTAGGCAGGTCTGGACTGGGCAGGATGATTGTTGAGCGAACAATTTGGTGGGAGTATTTCTCTAACCGACATCAAGAGGAGAGATCAATTGTGAGAAAAATGCACATATGCGTAATTTGGGGTGTGGATAATATTATTATTAATGTTTAATGTGTAATATCAACATATAATGTTTGTGAGGAAAGTTGATTGGTGTGGGAGGATGCTTTAGAGCAAATGCATAGAAGCCCTTTTCGGACACATAAGGATTATGTGTTTTGGTAAATGACAATTGTAACAGTTATAATTATGAGATAAAAATGTAACATTTATGAGATATTAAGCCCTATTTTTTGAGGAAAAAAAGAGACATTGAAAATATAAATCGTAACAAAAGGTTGAGATATTGAAGTTATAATTGTAAGCTAAAAATACAGCATTTAGAGATTATAAATCATAATAACAGGTTCCGATTTTGAGGTAATTATTTTGTGCTAAAAATACAGCATTTTGAGATACTGGATCATAATTATGAGACAAAATACCAAATTTATGAGATAATAAGCCACTTTTTTTGGGGGGGGGGGGGGTGGGGGGGGGGTCATAATTATAAGGCAAAATGTAAAATTTATGGGATACTAAGCCAAACTTTGTGAGGAAAAAAAGGAGAAATATAAAAAAAAATGTTTTGAAATATTGAAAATCACACTGAGATAAAAATTAAGATATCAGAATGTTATAAGATACTAAATGAGATACTTAAATCATCACATTGATGAGAAACTAAGTCCTTTTTTTCAAGAAAATGAGATACAAAATCATTTTGTAATAATACGATATTGAAATAATGAGATATTGAAATACTAAATCATGAAAGAAGTTCTTATTATGCATGGGCCGGTAAAATATTCTGACGGTATGATAATATCACGGTTTCACGGTATTGTGAGAACTCCTCTAAAATGTATTCTTTTTAAATGTCTTCGTAAAAAACAAAAACTTTTTTCCCCTTTGAAAACAAAATATTTGATTTTTTGAAAGATTATATTAATATAATATTTTGGAGCAGTAAACATGTTAGTTCAAATGAATTATTGACTTCTGCTGTCTTCGTTAGTTTTAAAAACAGGTTTCTTTACAATTTAAAACAGCATCTTTGGATATTTTTTCAGCTGAAGATACTGTTGTCCTAAAAAACAAAAAGTAAATAAAAAAATATTACACATACCATAGGAACAATATTACAGAAAATTTTATCGGTTTTAAAACCTGGACTTTTTCAAACCGCGGTATACCTTGAAAACGACTATCGTCCCATCCGTGCCTAGTTCTTATATTAATCTTTTAAATCGTAAGAAAATACGTCTCAAAATTTTGAGATACTAAGTAATAATTCTGAGATAAAATGTCAAAAATCACAAAAAATTTGACTTAAAACACATTCAAAGTGCAAAGTTTTGCAAGTTGTGCATTTTTTTCAAGTAATAGGTCACCCCATGACGTATCAATCTTAGACACAGCTTGTTGTTTTCAGTTTTTTATGTTATAATTATGACTTCCATTATCATAGCTTTCATCATTTTCCCTTTACTTTGGTGAAAATTTTCTTCCACACCAAAAATGCTATTTAAAAAGCTTCTTGCATTTGATAAATCTCCATCTCTTTCTAGTACATTCCTAGACTCTCTCCCTCACCCACTCTTGTCATCCTGTTAACATGATCTTTCACTGGCTCTTCTTTTGCATAGAACTGTCAAGTGACACTATGCAGCTTTTTAGTTTGCATATGTACATACAGGCTCACGCATAGCTTTGCTGAAAGCACCTCCCATTCTGTGAAAGGTAAAACTAGAATGCCACTTTCATGTTATACCAGATAAAGACTCTGACTCTGTACTCCACTGACCCTCAGAAATTATAATAACCCTGATAACGAGAACACTTGATTCTTCAGAAGATTTGTTTTACACATTCTATATAACACAGACATCATAAATAACATAAGTAGTGTTTTACAGCAAGTCGTTAAATACATAAATACATTTATGCTGAGCAAATACATAAATAAATAATTACGAATAAAATGAATACATATGCTAAACAAATAATTTCCTCTGTAGTAACTTTTTTCTTACTATTTCTTACATTTGTTTGAGTAATGTGGATATTGCATTTCTGCAGATTTATTCTCATATGTAATATGTAAAAAAAATTTAAGCTAAACAGCTTGCATGTGAAATCTTGATATCTGTTCACACTAAATTTGATTAAACCACAAAGTATTTAAATATAGTTGCTTGATGAGTTAACCAGAATTTCCCACAGAACTGAGAACTGGTAAACATAGGTTATATATATATATATATATATATATATATATATATATATATATATATATATATATATATATATATATATATATATATATATATATATATATATATATAGCTATGTACATTTGTTAAACTTAAAGATAAATAAATAAATAAAATAAATAAATGCTTTTCTGGAAAATTTAGTCTTTTGAACTAGTCGTACGAGTATATATACATATATAAAGTATATTAGGTACAAAAGACTGAATTTTATACTGTATACTTAACTTACAGAAATATCTATATTTATATTTTTAGTATATCTGGCCTAAAATTGTATTAGTACACACGTTTTGTTCAAGTTATAATTCTTTGATCGAGATCAACTTAAGAGTATGATTAAGAATTCTAAGTGCAATTGGCTTATAGCCATTTTTAATTTTATTAAAAATTTTTCCACCTAATTAGACACTTCTCATACACTGCCTGATAAAAGTCTTTTTGCCTAGACAAGTTTTAGGAACAACAAAAAAATAACTTGACTTCTAGTTAATATTTGGTATCAGACGTGGTTTATATGAAAGGCAAAAGTCTTTAAATTATGCTTATTTTGGAAAAAAAATATATGATCATGCCTTGATTTTTATTGTTTAATTAGGACAGTAAGGTCTGACTTTGCGTAGTCAAAAGTCTTGTCAAATAACTGAAATAATGTACAGTATAGAATATAAAATCATGGTGCAGTGGAAAAAGAATGAATATTGTGTATGACTCCCATGAGCTTGCAGTAGTGAATCCATACATCTCTGCAATGACTCAAATAACTTATTAATAAAGTCATCTGGAATGACAAAGAAAGCATTCTTGCAGGACCACCAGAGTTGATCAGGATTCTTTGGATTTATCTTCAATGCCTCTTCATTCAGCTCCACATGCTCAATAATGTTCACACCTGGTCACTTGACTTGCCAATCCTGGAGCACCATGACCTTCTTTGCTTTCAGGAACTTTGATGTGGAGGCTTAACTACGAGAAGGAGCGCTATCCTGCTCAGTGGCGTAGCGGACGGGCCCGCACCGCAGACATGACGAGGTTAGTTACTGTTAGTAATTCGACATTTTTTTACTTAAAATACTGTTAAAAGTACAGTTTAGATTAGCAATGCCCAAACTAGAGCAAAGATGAACCATAATTTGGCCCACCATCCCATCTGAGAAGAGAGAGAATTATGGGGATAGGGATAGGGTATAGAGATTGTTAATGTCTGTTTTATTGTTAAAAACAAACTGAAATTAAATGTTTGAGTTAAATAGTGTAAATTAATCAGATTTAGTTTATACTGTCACCCAACAGAGAATTTGGTGAGCAAATCAAGTCAAAGGCAGATTCTGCTTAACTAGTGTACTAAGCATTGAACTCCACTATGTTATAAATGTGGTTATGTTTTTATTGCTACAAGTTATTATTTCAAAAGTTATACTACATTAGATAATACAATTTAGAAATTAGGAAATTACCCATGGCAACTTTATTCTAAAATTGTTTGGTAAATTTGCCTATGGCTCTCAATGATATTTGGTTTTTGATATTTGATCTTCATACGAGAAAGTTTGGGCTCCCCTGGTTTAGAGTATAAATTATTACAACAATCATTTTAAAAAATTAATATTAGTAACTTAATGTGCTTTAATTTACTAAAAGTGTGCTGGTTTATCCATTAAACTATATTTACACCTAAAAAGTTCACCTTCTAAACACTGTATGGAAACAATTCGAAATTAATTTACTCAAAGTTTGTTACACATTGTAGCCTAGACTATTGACCTTATTCTCCGCAGACGAGCGGGCGCTGCCATTTGAATCTTTTTGGCACGAGACTTCCGGTCTCATTCACTTCCATTAATTTTTAGACATTAAAAACTGCTCGTTTCGCTGTTTGATGTTGCAAACTGATATTTCCTTGTTATATTATTATACCTGGTCTGTATAGTCATGCAAACATTTGTTTGTAGAGCAAGTAGTTTGACCGTTTTTTGCCGTTTATTATTCCTTGTCATTTCTCCCATAGGCGACTGAAACGGAAGTTCTAAGACAATCGTGAAAACAGGCGCACTTCCGCATTTTAGAATAAGGTCAATACTACTATATCACTGAAATATTCATTCATTCATTTTTTTTTTCTTCAGCTTAGTCCGTTTATTAATCCGGGGTCACCACAGCGGAATGAACCGCCAACTTATCCAACACGTTTTACGCAGCAGATGCCCTTACAGCCTCAATCCATCTCTGGAAAACATCCATACACGCATTTACACACACACTCATTCACAATGGACAATTTAGCCTACCAAATTCAACTGTACCGCATGTCTTTGGACTGTGGGGGAAAGCGGAGCACCTGGAGGAAACCCACGCAAACACAGGGAGAACATGCAAACTCCACACAGAAACACCAACTGACCCAGCCGAGGCTCAAACCAGCGGTTTGTGAGGCGACAGCACTACCTCCTGCGCCACCACGTCACCCTAGTGAAATATAGTGTATACTAAACACTATACAGTTCTTGAACTTTGCTTAATAATACATATGAAGAGTTCTTATTTTTGGAATGGCTATCTTACCATTAAGTCTAAAATGTTCCTTGTACACAAATGGAGCAGTCGACAGTAGGCAATGCACCATGATGATGCAGAAATAAATATTATGAACCCACAGGTCAGTCTAAGACAAGGCAGTGAGTGCACTCATTTTGGCAGTGTCCAAGTCACTGTGCAAAAAAACGAATAAAGTGATTAAAACCTATTGAAATCAATGTGTTTTGAACACCCACACAGAACTCTTCAAAAAACGTACGTCACTGGCCATCATTCATTACGAGTTTAGTCTAAAAAGTGTCCAAGAGCTTGGCTGTGAAGAGCTCTTCCCGATGACCTTTACATAAGTGCAGGACACTTTCCACTAGACCTCCAAACACTTTCATAACTCTCACAGGATACACACTTGAAATAAAATAAGTTTCACTAAATGATGAAGCAATAAAACATGTTTACATCCTGTTAAAAACATTTTAAATAGTCTCCCGGCATCTATGTAGCCTGTATAGTCTGTATCTCTATTTCCTGGGTCACAAAAACTGTCCTTTAAAGGGGTTTTCCCCATATAGAGATGACTGCTTTCAAATCATTGTACACTTAAATAAACGTTTCATAGCACCCTTATCACATTTATCATACACCCTATCTCGCTTTCCTCACTAATCCGTCTATTTGCATATCCTGTTGTTGTAAAACCAGAAACTCTCTCAATGTTTAACTTTGGTATCACAAGGTAAGACGAAGGCGGTGCAACCAGAACTCCAGCTGTAACAATATTTAAACAAACCATGCGAAGGAGAGATAGCAGCGAGTGAACGCGCGCTCTCACTCGCGCGCTCACAGATAATGCCATTGCGCGCTCTGGTGGCCATTCGCTCTTACTACATAACAATGCCTAATAGAACGCTTTGAATTTGAAATTGGCGATGTTAATAGTTGTTGGTTAAGATTCCTCCGTCGAAATCATGGTAAATAATTAGATAATTTAATTTGTATGCTCAATTGTAGTCGAGAGCGGTAGTTGGCATAACGTTATTGACATAATGGTTTAATCATAAACGTTTTAAGAAAGAAATTATTTACCTGTAATGAATGAGTTGGCGGTCTGAGAAGTTGAAATGGATATTTGAGCTGCATTTCAGCTATAGGCTTCACCAGGGCGATGATTTTCAAGCTGTTAGCACGATGTAAATAACTTTTACGTTTTCCTACAAAAACAAACAAACAAATTATTACAAACCATGCGATGGCGCGCTACTAATAATCCGGAGTGAAAATGTAATTTGTAGTTTTACCTTAATTCTTAATGGAATTATTTAAACGTGACATTAGTAGCTAGTTTTTTGGCCTAGTCTATTCGTGGTCTGCTGAAAGAAATGTGAATTTCTGCTAATGTGATGATTTGTGAGGAGATGCCACCTTGTAGTAGCCCTCCAGTTTAATAAACGGAAGTTGCTTCCGTAATTCGCGCAAAGCTGCATGGGGGAAATGTGTAGCTTTCAATATGAGACTGCCCACACTAAATATGCTTTAATTATGTTAAAAGTAACAGTGGTAAAAGTATAGAAACGTTACTAGTTTAGTTACTTAGTTTACTATGTTGGTGTAAAACTAAAAGCATAGAGCATAGATAAATAAATTAATTAATTAATAGACCTATAAAGAAATATATGATTAATATTCTAAAGGGTTATATATATATATATATATATATATATATATATATATATATATATATATATATATATATATATATATATATATATATATATATATATATATGCAGTTGAAGTCAGAATTATTAGCCCCTCGTTGATTTTTATATTCTTTTTTTAAATATTTCCCAAATGATGTTTAACAGAGGTAGGACATTTTCACAGTATGTCTGATAATATTTTTCCTTCTAGAGGAAGTCTTATTTGTTTTCTTTCGGCTAGAATAAAAGCAGTTTTAAATTTTTTAAACACAATTTTAAGGTCAAAATTATTAGCCCCTCTAAGCTAATTTTTCCTGATAGTGTACAGAACAAACCATCATTATACAATAACTTGCCTAATTACCCTAACCTGCCTAGTTAACCTAATTAACCTAGTTAAGCCTTTAAATGTCACTTTAAGCTGTATAAGTGTCTTGAAAAAATATCTAGTAAAATATTATTTACTGTCATCATGGCAAAGATAAATGAAATCTGTTATTATAGATGAGTGATTAAAACTATTGTGTTTAGAAATGTGTGGAAAAACAGAAATTGGGGGGGGAAATATACAAGGGTGCTAATATGTATATAAAAATTGCCAGCCACTTTACAGGTACACCTGTCCAACTGCTCGTTAACGGCAATTACATGGCAGCAACTCAGTGCATTTGGGCATGTAGACATGGTCTGGACCAGTGGTTCTCAAACTGTGGTATGTGGAACGCTGGCTTCCTTCTAGTTGTACGTGGAGGAATCAAATATGTCATATGTATATGCTACATATATTTCTAAATTTATCAAAAAGTATTATTTATATATGAATATGACCTGTAATAGTATTCATTATATGACATATGGCCTGGGGCCTGTACTTCTGAGGTCCAGGCAACATTTTTAGGTGTTGAAGAATTGGCTACTATAAGTTAATACTTTAAATTTAAGTACAGCACTTTTCTTTTTACTTTAAGCACATTTCTATTAAATGTTGATGTTTTTAGTTTGTTTGTTTTACATGTAAGCACAGTACAGTGTTAACGTTCCAACTATTTATGTTTAATGTGGCTGACGATGATAAACATTCTTAATAATAAGAATTAATCTGCCACGTTTTTGAACTGTGCAGAACTGTAGCTGATTTACTGGGCTTACTACGCTATTGTATTTCAGTACTGCTTAAATTTTTTTCCGAGGTGGTAGCCTACTTGATGAAAAAAGTTTGAGGAGCACTGGTCTAGACGATCTGATGCAGTTCAAACCAAGCGTCAGAATGGGAAAGAAAGGTGATTTAGGTGACTTTGAATGTGGCATGGTTGTTGGTGCCAGACAGGCTGGCATGAATATTTCAGAAACTGCTGATCTACTCACAATAATTTCTACGGTTTACAGAGAAGGGTCCGAAAAAGAGAAAATATCCAGTGAGCGGCAGTTCTGGGTGCAAATGCCTTGTGATGCCAGAGGTCAGAGGAGAATGGCCAGACTGGTTCAAGCTGATAGAAAGGCAACAGTAACTCAAATAACCACTCGTTACAACTGAGGTATGCAGAAGAGCTTCTCTGAAAACACAACATGTTGAACCTTGAGGTAATTGGGCTACAGCAGCAGAAGACCACACCAGGTGCCACTCTTGTCAGCAAAGAACAGGAAACTGAGGCTACAATTCGCACAGGCTCACCAATATTAGACAATAGAAATGTGGAAAAACGTTGCCTGGTCTGATAAGTCTCATTTTCTGCTGCGACATTCAGATGTTAGGGCCAGATTTTGGCATCAACAACTTGACAGCGTGGCTTCATCCTGCTGTGTATCAACGGTTCAGGCTGGTGATGGTAGTGTAATGGTGTGGGGGGTATTTTCTTAGTACACTTTAGGCCCATTTCAGCCTACCTGAGTATTGTTGCTGACCATGCCCATCCTTTTTTACCACAGTGTACCCATCTTTTGATGGCTGCTTCCAGCAGAATAACGTTTCATGCAATAAAGCGTGAATCATCTCAGACTGGTTTGTTGAATATGACAATGAGTTCACTGTACTCAAATGGTCTCCACAGTCACCAGTTGCACTTTTGGGATGTGGTGGAATGGGGGATTCACATCATGGATGTGCAACTGACAAATTTGCAGATGATGCTATCATGTCAATATGGCCCAAATTTTCTGTGGAATATTTCCAGTACCTTGTTGAATCTATGCCATGATGGATTAAGGCAGTTCTTAAGGCAAAATGGGGTCCAACCCGGTAATAGTAAGATGTACCTAATTAGGTACACAGGACTAACAAATTTATATAGATTAACATCAACATATTATGGCTAATTGAATATTTTTAAACAGCTTTTTTTGGATCCCAGGTTCATAAATATAATGATGTCTCAATCGTTCTCTCGGATGTTTGTGTCAGTGATTTATAATCAAAACAAGTTCTCAAAAAATAAAATAAAACTTGATAAAACTGTGCAATAGTCCATTAAATCTCATTTATTGAAATATAAATCTTTTGAATGTACATGGTCATAATGCATATTATAGCAAAAGAATAGCATTTGTAAAGGGAATAACTACCTAGAATTACACATATTGTACCATAGAATATACTTCATACCGTTCCTTTGTTTTCCCTCTTCCTGCACAACAAGAACATTCACTCTACTGTCTCTAGAAATCATTTACCATCTTTTTGTGGCACAGACATGTTTTTAAACACCTACACATACACACACACATAACAAAAGCAGAATAACGAAACGCTCAAATAAGATTTTAAAAGAAGAGTTTTTAAAAGTGCAATAGTTTTTTTTACATATATATATCTCCTCTCGACATGCCTGTGGAATACACCACAGAGGGTAAAGATGGGGGGCAGGCAGTGATATGCTGATATACAATGATACACATTTACAATAAACAATGATGTATAACATCACAGTAAAAAAAAAAAAAATCTAAATGATGTGTCTCTACAATGCTTCAAGACTACAGGATTTGGCTATGTGTAAATCTACACTGTGATTTTTAATTGCTTTGCTTTAGGGGGATCTGCATAAATCTTAATGAGCAGCAAACAGCACATCTGCCAGGGCTTGATTGATATTTCCATTTGGTTAAAATGCTCATACAGTATATAAAATCCATTGAACAGGAAAGTAAAACTTTAGGAAACAGTCTGAAACACAATGTATTCGTGCATAACAAAATCCCAGACCCTGGAAAATGCCAGACATATACTGAAAGATTACATGAAATAAGCATGTTCATTTGGATTATCTCTTTTTTTTTTTCAAAAGCATAGCTCTAAATATCATTAATGCCTCAAACTGACAAGTGTCAAACATTTCTTCCGTAAAAACTTTGGTCAGACATTAAGATATCATAAATAGTGTTGTATCAAATTGAAGTCACATAAATAAATGTGACTCACAGGTCAAAACACAGCCATTTTCTTCATTTTAGGACTACATAGTTTCTCCCAACCCCACCCGGAATTCACAAATAATATATCCAAACCGTACAAAAATAAATCTCAAACTGCCTCACACATATCGAGACATTAACACAAACATTACATTATATCTTCCAAGGTTTGCGCTGTTTAGTTGGTGCAATGCATTGTATGTAAGATCCTGGAAAACTGTGGGAGTGAGGGGGAAAATAACAGGCCTGGTCTAAAATAGAAGCCACATTGACCCAGTTTTTAATCTCTGTAGTGGTTTTCTTTATAGTTCAGATGGATTCATTTGAAAGGTAGCAGTTGTGAAACAACCCAGGTCATTAATATGAAAGACATGCTTATATTGCTGATCAGAATGCCCGTCAAAAATAAAGTTCGCACAATTCACTCTCACGCACAAACACAGAGAAACGATACACAGATAGATAAATCTCCTCTTCGTTGGTCTTAGCTCCATTAGACTGAGCCTCTTCAAGAGTGCTCATAGAGTCCTGCTCATTCCTCCAGACCTGTAGAGGGCGATGTCTCATCCAAAAAAAAAAACATCAATGACATTCACGTATCAAAAGTCTTCTTTTTCTAAGGGCTCCATAAGACTGAGGTGAAGAAAAAGTGACAAGATGACGCAGAGAGAGATCTGTGCACTTGGAATGAAAAGTCTGCAGATGTCTGTTTCTCTCTCTTTGCATCTTTCTCTCACAGGAAGCTGTCCTCCACCAGATCTCCTGAGTCCAAGCACATCTCGTCCAGCAAGGTGATATCCTCCAGAGTCTCTCCCTCACGCTTGGTCGTGGAGCTGCTAGAGCCTGTATCTATCGCGCTTTCCTCCGATGTCTGAGAGCTACAGAAAGAAAGAAGACATTTTATTTTTATGATGTATAGAGTGAAAGAAGAGCTGCGTCCCAAATCGCATACTTATGCACTATTCTACGCCATTTTGTAGTATAAATAGTGTAAGTGGTGTGTTCACACTGAAAACTCTAAAAATAATAAGAGCACTTTAATTACCCGGATGCTGCACTCATTCAGCCGCTAAAATGAAGTGTGTAATGATGGACACTTCACGCACTCAACGACCGCATGTTTGCTTACGTAGCGGAAGGGGCGGAGCTATCAGATGCACATGTTGAATAACTTTATTTATTTTGGAGTGTGAAAGCAAAATTCTCCTACGAGAGTGATTATAGCGCCTCCCGATGGTGAATGCGGCAATACTCACGGCAGGTATTATTTGATAAGTCGGTCGTTTATTTCACTGATTTGGCAACCGTCAAACGTCATTAGGGAAACAATTTGAATTTCCATTTAGTAAAAAAACAGTGTGCCATTTGGGACAACACTACATACATATACTATCCTGTTGAGTGAGTAAGTGCATAAGAACATAATGCATGAGTGCATAGTGTATAGTGTGCCATTTGGGACGCAGCTAAAGACTAGAGGTATGTGTCCATTTTGCATAGTTCCAATCTATCTGTTCTATTTTTAAGTATAAATAATACAAGTAGTATAAACTAAATCTGTAATGTTACATAATAGAGGGGACAAGGTTTTCTGACTCTAATGATTAATTAGGGATAGAACTAAACTGTGCAGAGCTGCAGCCCTCCAGGAACTGGCTTTGACACCTGTTCTCTATATAGTATGATTATGTGCAGTTTGAATGTAATCTGGTTGCCATTCCTACTGATCTGCAGTTTTTTCCAATTCTGACATCCTTTATTTGCCCAATACTGTTTACACCTACTATATAGTAAGGAAGAATGCAATTTTAGATACAGCCAGTCGGTTGTTTTGTTCCTGAATGAATTAGCTGTTCTGAATGAATCGTTTGAGTGAATAATTCAATGACTCACTTATTCACATATTGATTTTTCCACCCCCTAATGGGGGTTTAAGTATATCTCTAGTTGTTTCTTTAAAACAGGTCTCTGAATAGCAGACCAAAGTGAGAAGGCAATGTGATTAGTGTTGTACCTGTGGCGGTTCCTCTTGCTGTAGTCTTCATTAGAAAGTGGATCCAGGTCTGGCAGAGGAATGATGTAGCCGCTGTCAGAGCTGAGTCTCTGTTCATCAAAGCCACTCTCACGGTTCTTCATTTTGCCCTGGTTTTTGTAGAGCACACCCATGTAGGCATCGTCATTGTCAATGCACTGCACCCGAGTCACAGCGGGATGATCGCTCTTCAGGAAGTCATGATTCACACGTTCATAACACTGCGTAATAAAAGAAAGACATACAAAACATAAATAGAATGCAAATAAATTAATTTTGGGGTCTGCATAACAAATACATTTATTAAAGGGTTTTAAAGACAGTTGAAGTCAGAATTATTATAGCCCCCCTGTATATTTTTCCTCAATTTCTGTTTTAACAGAAAGATTTTTTATAGTACATTTATAAACATAATAGTTTTAATAATTCATTTCTAACAACTGATTTATTTTATCTTTGCCATGATGACAGTAAATAATATTTGGCTAGATATGTTTCAAGGCGCTCCTATTCAGCCTAAAGTGACATTTAAAGGCTTAACTAGGTTAATTAGCTTAACTAGGTAGGTTAGGGTAAGTAGGCAAGTTATTGTATAATGATGGTTTGTTCTGTAGACTATCGGAAAAAAAAATTAAAATTGCTTAAGGTGGCTAATAATTTTGACCATAAAATGTTTTTAGAAAAAATGGAAAACTGCTTTTATTTTAGCCGAAATAAAACAAATAAGATTTTTTCCAGAAAGAAAAATATTATCAGACATACTGTAAAAATTTCCTTGCTCTGTTAAACATAATTTAGGAAATATTTGAAAAAAAAAACAATAATAATTTTGATTTCAATTGTACGTAGAAAAAAAAACTTATTAAATGCAAATAAGTGTCTAAATTTCTAGTAATAAAATGTCAAGATTAGGATGAAATGGTTCATTGTTGAAACATCATTCTATTTCTAACCTGTACTTATTAAATAATTTTATTATACTTTAGATTATTAAACATTTCTTGCTCTAAGTCAGTGGTTCTCAAACTTTTTTCATCAAGTACCACCTCAGAAAAAAAATGTCTCTCCAAGTACCACCATGATGATGAGACAGATTAATTCCTATTATTATTAGGAATATTTATTATTGTCAGCCACTTTAAACATTATAAATAGTTTGGACATTAACACTGTGCTTGTAGGTAAAATAAATAAATAAATAAAAGTAAACGTTTAAAATGTGCTTTTAAAAGTTAATTAACACTAGGCTACTGTTTCTAAAGTAAAAAGTACGATAACATCATGAACAGCCGGTGCTGATCACATCAGTGTAATTGTTCGAGTCAAAGGGTTTAAAGTATTATTATTTTTTCTTTCATTATTCAGTATTCCTCCTCGTACCAGAAGGAAGCCTGCGTAAGTCATTAAATAATTATTTTTCTAGATATTTTTTTCGTTTGGTATATAAACTATTGTTAAAACGATTGACATTTATCTTCTGTAACTCATAATATTAGGACACATGTTAATCCATGTAAAATAAAATATGCGTTTTTACTGTATACAACAACAAAATCAAAGCTGCATTGCACTTTTATAGTTTTGACGCTTGGAAACCTTGTCTTTGTTTCATAAAAGTTCAACTGAAAGTGTAATAGAGCATGAGCGATGACAAACATATATAAAAAGAGTTTCTATATACTGTAAGATTTATGTGACCAGCATTAAATTAAAGAACATTAATCTCAAATTAGGCCTTCTCTTGTTTCTTTTAATGCATCAGATTGAAGGAAATGAGGGAGAAATTGAATCATTTTTGGCAGTTGTAAATAGCACTTCATCACCGCCATAAACGCGGCTCAACCCTGAAGTTCTGCCCCATTTCGGCAGTCATTCTGTGGTTACTTGAAGGCTTATAGGCCCATTTGCGAACCGCATTTCCCACCACACCCCAGTTATAGGTGCTATAACAGGAGCTAGTCTTTCCCCATGCCGAAGTGACGTTTTGAAGTACCACGTGTGGCGTCTGTTTAATAGGGCAATTATGGCTAGCTAGTGGATGCTAAGTGTATGCTTCTGGTGATTAGCACTGCTGGGTTTTGCCCTGCTGGGGCGTTAGCCAGCTGGAGCGCTAGTGTGCTAATCTCTGTTAGTGGTCTGGCAGTGTTGGCAGTGATGACATTCACCTAGCCAAAGACCTCAATGCCCAGATTGACACACTGCATTTAAGCTGCAGGAAGTGGGAAGCCATTTCCACCATACTTTTATCTGGGGCATTTATTAGAGCATGGCAGGCTATTATTATTATTATAGGTTTAATTTTGCATTATAGTTTTCAGTTTCAGTGTATTATTATCAAAAAGAGACTATCATAAGATTTAATTTAGTTTCAGAACAGATTTAATCACTTTTAAATATCACATTCAGGAAGACGTTGGTTGTGTTTTATTATAACTTAGATTCCTTCTTCCTGTGCAATTTGGTATTTTTCTTTGACAAAATACATGGCTCATGAACGTAAAATAAAATCAAATTTATTTTACTTATTTGTTTTCATATTGGGGTGTCACAGTGGCGCAGTGGGTAGCACAGTCACCTCACAGCAAGAAGATTGCTGGTTCGAGCCCTGGCTAGGTCAGCTGGCATTTCTGTGTGGAGTTTGCATGTTCTCCCATGTTCGCGTGGGTTTCCTCTGGGTGCTCCAGTTTCCCCCACAATCCAAAGACATGCGGTATAAATGAATTGGGTAGGCTAAATATTCCGTAGTGTATGTGTGAGAATGTATGGGTGTTTCCCAGTGATGGGTAGCAGCTAAAAGGGCATCCGCTGCGTCGAACCCAAATTAATAAATAAAATTTTCTTTTAAAGCCGAAAAGAAAATGAATGAATGAATATTCATAGTTCCAGTGTGCTTTTTGTGCTAATTTCCTTTTTTTATAATAGATTTTATAGATAATAGATTGGAAAAATAATAGATTTGTTTTATTTTTTGATAGGATATTACAATATTATTACAATATTATTAATTGCAACATTTTAATACTGTAAGATTACAATAGTAACATGAACTAGTGAATTAAAAATAATGATATTAATAATAAGTATTTACTTATTTATTAAAACTGAAATCTGCACTATCATCTTTGATGGATTTCTAGCATTAATAAACAGTATGGACAGTTGATTTTTTTTAATTGTATTAACAAAGATTAATAAAAAATATTAATGGCTGCTATCTGTAAGTAGCATAATCATCTTTGTGCTGATGATACGCAGTTTTATGTGACCATCAAAATGGAGTAAACTCTGTTTTACAGTCCCTTTTACCTGTTTTAATGACATTAAGGAATGGCTGGCGGGTCATTATTTTTCACTTGAAAGAATCAAAAACTGAACTGATTTTTAAAACCGTTAAAGTTTGACAAGCAAATAAATTCAGTCGTCAAAAGTGGTTTCTATTATTTTTAGGAACATTGCCAAATTGAAGTCTTTTCTTTCTTTTAAGGAGTTTGAAACCATCATCAATGTTTTTATTATGTCCAGATTGGACTACTGCAACTCTTTGTATTCAAGAGTTTTGCAGGCTTCAATTGGATTTTTAACTGGAACAAAAAAAAATTCTAGTGTCTCACCAGTTTTATCATCCCTTCATGGGCTCCCAATCCAATTTAGGATTTAATACAAGTTATTGTTATTTGTTTTTAAAGGTTTGAATGGTCTGGCACCTACTTATATTGGTGAGCTATTTCACTGGCACACTTTATTGAGGCCAATCAGGTCAGAAAACCAGTTTCAGCTAGTTGTTTCCAAATCACGGGTAAAATCAAGAGGTGAAAGGGCTGTTTCTGTCACAGCTCCTAGTCTGTGGAATGGTCTGCCTTTACTTATCAGGTCATACTGCTCCCATGGTGCTTTTAAGTCTCATTTTAAAAAACACTTTCTGTCTATTGCTTTTTAATTGCAATCTGTTTTACTTATTTTGTTTATAGTATAGATTTTGTATGTTGGTCATTTGGTAAAGCACTTTTGAATGTGCTCTATAAATAAAGCAAACAAACAAACAAACAAACATAAATAATGTACAAAAAATAGATTTTCTTTGCCAATCAATGCATCAGCTACAACTAACTCTCAAATCTTTCTGCACACAAATTAAAATCTATTATATTTTAGTTATGATAATACCCATTATATATAGTATTATTATCTGATAACAGTAAAAAAAATATTGGTGGCAACAAAAATTGGCAGTGGCGTTAAATGTGTTTGGCCTAAAAAGTTTAAACTGAAAGTAGGAAAAATAAACTGCTTGCTTGACATTTTCAATATAAATAACGTTCTCTTTCTTCACTGCTTGTCATTATGCATATATTCGCATATTGAAATGATCAGACCTGAAGTAAAAACCACAAAAACTAAGCTGACTCAGCAATGATCCAACAGTCAATCAATGGCTTGCTGTGTGATAAAACCAAGAAACAGATGAGAGTCTTGAAATGTCATGCTGATGTTTCAGACTCACCCTCTTAAATCCTGAGGGCAGCAGAGATGCCACTGTATCACTCAGACTGTGGAAAGATGGTCTCTTCTCCGGTTCACTGTTCCAGCACTTCATCATGAGCTCATAGCTGCACACAGACAAACAACAACAGAGTGGTCAGAGATCTGCAGCAGCCGGAGACAAGAACTGCGGAAAAACAGTGGAGATGCACGTACACATCACTGGACGCATGCTCAGGTTTGGTCATTCGGTATCCACTCTTGATCTTGTTGTAGAAGCTGGAATCCACAACCATGCCTGGATAAGGTGTCCCTCCTACAGAAACGACAACAACAAATCATATATGTGAGACTGTTTTATAAACTACAAAAATTGCTAAATTTTCAAAAATTTCATTTTTTTAACAGTACAATTCTGGTAACCAAAGCTGCCACCTTAATATACAGAGTAAAAATATTATAATCAATATTTTAGTCACTGAACATCTTTAGAAATAGTAAGATAATACAATTAAATTCATATGAATTATTGCATTAAAAAATAAAAATAAAAATTACAAAATAAATCTACAAAAAAAATTACAAAATTAAACTAAACAAAACTACAAAATAAAACTACAAAATTAAACTAATCAAATCTACTAAATAAAACTACAAAATCAAACTAAAAACTACAAAATAAAACTATGAAAAGCCAACAAAATAAAACTACAAAAAACTACATAAAATTGCAAAAAACTACAAAATAAAACTACAAAATAAAACTAATAAACTACAAAATAAAACTACAAAAGCTACAAAAATTAAACTAAACAAAACAAAAAAATAAAACTACAAAAATCCTACAAAATCTACAAAATAAAACTACCAAAAAATAAATAAAATAAATAAATATATATATATATATATATATATATAATTTACAGTTTTTTTACAGTGTAAGGAAGTATGGTATTAACTATTAGTTTGCCTAAAGACATATACCTGTATGGTGATATGAAACATACCGAGAGAGAAGATCTCCCATAATAAGATGCCATAAGACCAGACATCACTCAGCGTTGTGTAGAGATTATCAAAAATACTTTCAGGAGCCATCCACTTCACTGGAAGAAACGTCTGTGTGTTCGAGACAGAAGAAACAAATCGTTATGTCGCTTTTTCCAAAGAAGGACAAGTAAAGTACTGAAAATATCCATAATCTAGGACGAGTATTCAGAAACACCAGATTTGGACTAAGACTAGCACTCACGCTTCCTTTGGAGACATAGTTGTTATCGTGCATGATGTCTCTTGCCAGTCCAAAGTCACAGATCTTCACTATCTTGCCTTGAGACAGCAGGACATTTCGTGCAGCCAAGTCTCGGTGCACACACTGAGAGAAAAAGACAGAAAAACACACACTCAAAGAGAGGTTTGGCACTGAGAGATTCAGTTCAGCTTCAGTAAGTTGTGGTATTAGAAAAACTTTATGCTTATTTGAGATGTATGAATTTTGTATCTTTGTGTTTTGTAACTTTGATGTTGTTTATTCTTATTTTCCCATGAAAATGTTCAAAGTAATATATATATATATATATATATATATATATATATATATATATATATATATATATATATATATATATAATCAGAATCAACAATTAGTGGTCACACTTTACAATAAGGTTCATTAGTTAATGTTAATTAACGCATTTACTAACATGAACAAACAATGAACAATACATTTACTATGGTATTTGTTCATGTTAGTTAACATTAGTTAATGAAAATACAGTTGTTCATTGTTAGTTCATGTTAACTCACGGTGCATTAACTAATGTTAACAAGCATGGACTTGGATGTTAATAATGCTTTAGTAAATGTTCAATTATGATTAATAAATGCTGTACATTTGTTGTTCATGATTAGTTCATGTTAGTAAATGCATTAACTAATGAACCTTATTGTAAAGTGTTACCCAATTAGTTTATTTTAAGTCTTTATACTGTAAATCAATATTATATTTATTATCATTTAGTACTGACATGTTTTAATACCATGCTAATTACAGCACAAAAAAAGAACAATATTTTAAATATTTTAGTCTATGAGTGCCACACAATTAACAGATTTAATAATGTCAATTTTTATTTTATTTTTAATTTAATGTTAATAGTTTAATTAAAAACTTTAATTTTAGTGTATTAAATGTATACAAATTTATACAACAGTTCTGTTAACGGTTCTTGAATCTGATTGGCTGATAGCCATGCATTATTCTGCAAATAACAGTACTCGTACCGCCTCTTCACCCTTGTGTGTATTACTCCGCCCACATACAGCTACAAGCATAGGACACTCTACACTTTGACAAATATTGCTGCTGTTGCACAACATAATGTACTTTTGAGGCTTTTTAGGTGAGATTATAGTTGTTTAGATTGCAAATATGCAGTTTATTTATAAGAATAGTGCCTATTTAAAAATATAAAAAATTTCGGAGCATCACATTCAGTGCATCGGCCGCCATCAGCCTGTCTGAGCAGACCAAAGAAAGTGACGGTTGACTTTCTGCCACAAGATGGCGACAGAGAGCGCATAATAAGTCCTTAGGGGAAAAAAACTTAGCATTTTCTCAGCATAAGTTTCAAACTACAGCTGAACAAGTTATTATAAATCAGGTCAGTGACATTCTAAGTTGATATCTCTCTTTTGTATTTTGTGTTGTATTTATACAAGAGAAATTGGTAGTGTTTGCTTTGCTCTGGCTTTTTCGGGGTTAATTATTGTGATATCTAAAATGCAACAGAGAAATACTGGGAAATCTCTGTAGACTAATTTCATGTCATTCAGCCTTATACTCTTAAAATATGAGCAAAAGTGACCTGTTTTGTCATTACTTTACTTATTAAAATATCTATGATATATATTACCCCTGAGAATATTTCAAAAACCTGCTCTAAAGTGACATTTGTGAAGTAGTAATGGTTTCTGCTGTTCTGACATGGTGGAAGAAAGTAGTTCCTCAAAGGGTTATTGAGACGCTCCATGTTTTATTTACTTTTTTATACACATGATTTTGCTTTCAAACTGTTAACGCAATATCACAGCAGTATCAGCGCCATGTGGCTGTATATTGGCACTGGTGGGACACTAAAGCACTCGGCCTGCAGTCTCGAGCCAATGCAAGCCTCCCATCAGTGCCGATATACAGCCATATCACACTGCTACTTGCGTGATATTGCTCATATATATTATTATTATTTACAAAGCTCATATTTCTAAGATTTATGTATTATTTTCTGTTATATTTAACATGTATCTAGTTAACTAAGACTTTAAGAACTAAGTGTTTAAGTCTCCCTGATGCAGCTGCCGATTTGTGCACTGTTCCACCTCCTCATCTTCAAGGGTGGTCTAGAATGCCTTGTTCATTTGTAAGACGAGATATGGAAAATGTCTGTTACTATATTTTGTACAAACGATGTCTAATTAACATTTTCTTGACAGCATTTTCAATTATTGACCTCTCTTTCTTAGCTTTCAGTTAACCAGGGGATTTCTGCAAACCCTCAGTCCGATGTATTTTAACTATACAGCCACAACACACACATTCAGCCACTTTCTCAAATATATAAACCTGCCATCAAATCACCTCCTCCGCAAAGACATCCAAAATTGCTTTAATGTTACGCCTCAATGTTATGTCTAAACTGCAGGCATAAGCGAGATCAAAAGCAAATGTTTACCAAATAAGCCAACAGTTATCCCACTGAAACAGAATTTAGCTTACATTCTTAGAGGCCAAAAACTCCATCCCTCGAGCCACTTGATAGGTGAAACTGAGGAGGTCCATCGTGGTCAGGCCTTCAGCGCTGTCATCTGATAGAAGACTCTCGGCTTCATCTGTTCATCACACAAACAACAGCAGGCTTAAAATAATTTGTATGTCTATTCTGGCTTGAAGGGGTTCTAAATATAATATATAATTAGTTATAATATATACTATATATATTATATATTCTATTATATATATATACTATATACTATTATATATATATAATATATATAGTTCTTAATATAAAAATAATACTTTAATGTCGTTTGGCAAATACAAGTAATGCTTATTATTGATAGTGAACAATACTTATACTTGCCATAAATAACTTACTAGAACCTGTTACAACTTAAACAACTAACTTAATTAATTACTGAAAACTGTTATAAATTAAGTTTGTCTAACTTAATTCATTTAATTGTAACAAGTCAAAGTCATTTGTTTAAGTTTCCACTTTTTACAGTGCAATAATTGTGTTATGTGCCCTTGTTTGTTGCGACAATACCCAATATAATATATTACAATTTCCAGTATAATATAATATCATATGCAATATAATTGACAAATCAACATCTTTTAATTAAAACATTTTTAAAAATCTATGATTAATAACCTAAATAAGTGGGCGGAGCTAAATAGTCAGCGATGTAGAAGCAGGTGCTAATCTTCCTTTTGTGGAGGCAGAGTTTAGACACACTATTGTGTGATAAAATGTCAAGTTCCTCAACTTGTTGTGGAATGTTTCTATATTAAAGTGACCTCTTATACTGAATGTCAAGATAATTTCAATCTCTCAGTTCATAACCCTGTTAAAGGGATAGTTCACCCCAAAAATTAAAATTCACTCACTATTTAATCAGACTTTAGTGGTTATAAAGCTTTATAAGTTCTTACTTCTGTTAAACACAAAAGAAGATAATATGAAGAAATTTGAAAACCTGTAACCGATGACATCCATAGTAGGATCTAAAATTGAAGTCAATGGTTTTGAACATGTGAAAAGAAAGACATTTATGACAGAATTTTCAAATTTTGGTTAAAGTGTCACTTTAAATTGTATTGCAAGAACCAAATGTCCTTGAAAGGATAGTAAAACCTGACATGATTTAGCTTTTTTGGCCAGCGGTCCCCACACAGGACATAATTTATTAAACCTACTACAAGGCGTTTATTTAAAAATTTAAAAATGCAAAAGTAATGATACGTCAATATAAGAACAACAAAAGTTCAAGGTGTCCCCACCAAGATGGCAGTATGAGTACATAAAATCAGAGGAATGGCAGGCAGATGTATGCATTAGGACGTGTGCTACAATTATCCTTTGTAATTGTAGGGTGCACAGACTGCAGTAACATGGGTGGACCGCTCTGCTATCACTAGCTAAACATCAGTGTGTGTGTGTGCGTGCACGTTTGTGTGTCTCGACTACCAGTCAAGCCAAACCAGACCACAGCATGCCAGACCGACCGGAGTACGTGCAGTAAACGAGGGACAGACCGAAAAATAAAATGCAGAAGGGAAAAAATCTGAAGGATTAAGAATGAGAAAACAGAGCAGGAAAGGCAAAGAGGTGGAGATGTGATTTATGATTAAAGGAAGAGTTCATCCAAAAATATTTATTCACTCTGATGTAGTTCCAAACCTGTATGACTTTCCTGTTTTTTTTCACAAGGAGAAAATAGTTTTTCATGCTCTTTCCAGTGCAGTTACATTGAACTAGGGCTTTTAAACTTCAAAACGGATGTAAAATCAGCATGAGGTAGAATTTAAAAGGACAATAAGACTATGTTCAAAGTGTGCAGAACTGACTACTGTTTAAGATGCTGTTTGTGGATGAAATTTGCTTTAGATGTGAGATTAGAAAACAATCATTTGGTTCTTTTTTATTAAATCATTTGACATTATAAGTAAAATAAGAGAGAAAGCACAGAGAAAGTAAAAAGCAGAGAGAAATTTTACTCAAAAAGAAGTACAGATACTCGTGTTTAAAATAACGCTGGTATAAGTTGAACTGAGTGACTGCACTTTTTTAGTAAGGTATAAAGGTCTCAGCCATGTGCTTAAGAAAAAAGTAGCATTTACTACTACCTAGTAGTAGTCTCATGCTGGTAACTGGATCATATGAACACCCAGCATATAGAATTAAGCACATTTTTTACCAATGAAAGTGAGAACTAGCTAACCTTAGAAATACTGTAGTTAGATACTGTAGTTAATGAACATTTACTAAATACGTTGCCTTAGTAAACACATGGCCTGCACTAAAGATAATATGATGATAAAATGAATCTACAGGCTGGGCCGTTTATATGGATACACCTTAATAAAATGGGAATGGTTGGTGATATTAACGACCTGTTTGTGGCACATTAGTATATGTAAGGGGGCTTGTAAGTAGCTCAAAGTATAAAGTTACGTTAAAACCAAGCACAACATTGTTTGTTCTTGTGAAATTCCCAATAAGTTTATTAAGGTGTATCCATATGGCCCACCCCGTACACTAACATTGCAGATACAAAATAATTTATTATTACTAAAAGCTTTAAATTGACTTGATGATAATTGATATGTCGATGATAAGAAAGCGATAACAATAAAACATTGAAGCACTTATTTAAGAAAAAAAGAAAAAAAAGGTAAAAAAATAGTAGAATGTTTTCATAATTTCAATAATGCAAAGTTAAACAAATAAAAACTAAAGCACCTGATTTAACAAAATAAGTAACAAGCACAGAGATTTGTATAATAATGTACTGAGTAAAATAACAAGTAAAAATAAACATATTTAATTAATAAATAATTACTGTAGTGATGTATTTTTACTTCATTACCTCCCATCTCTCATTTTTGTTCTCAGTATATTTTCTTATTCAAATTATTATGCTTTATATAATCTAATATTGTCAATGTATAGTGTGCTACTACCTATATATATTGTGTTAATAGTAATACAATAGTATCTATATTTCACAGGATTTTGATTTGACTGCTAAAATCACTCTTTATTACATGTTTACAGTGTATGTGTGTCCATTCTTAAAGTTTAGGTCCCATTCATTATAAATGAATGAAAAGAAGCAACCAGTACATTCTTCAAAATGTCTGTTTTTGTATTTTATAGAAAAAATGAAAGTCATGTAGTTTTGAAACAACATTATATTGAGCAGATGATGTCAGAATATGACCTACTGTTGCTGCATGATCTATCCTTATAAGAGGGCTGTTGCTTTCTCACCATTGAATTGTCTGTGAGAGGGAGGATGGTCGTAGTCTGATCTCTGGATGGGAGAGTATTTTGAGGCTTCATTCATTTCCAGCATGGGGACGTACTGCATGGTGTCTGCCTGCTTCATATCCATATAATCACCTTTCCCCTCGAAAGACAGGATGACATAGCTGCACACACACACACATATGCACAAAAATAATAAGTCAGGGGAGAATGCCAGACTCTAGCCAAAGAAAACACTCACACTATCTGTTCTATTGGTCAGGCTGATGAATGACTAGGCCGTTTAGTAATAGAACATCCAAATCATCTTATTAGTAAGTGAATGTCCAGATCTAGATCAACAATTTTTGTGCGTTAATTTGAAATGTACATCTAGTAAATTCCAGAGTATTCTCTGAAGGAAGTGTCACAAATGTAAGTTACTGTTACTTACAAGTATTAAAATTGTTTTCATTAGGTCCGTCCACCCGCATGAAACAATTAGAATGGTGTAATAAAGCATTTGTTCCCAAAATACATCAATATTTGCATAGAACTTGTAATATATTGTTTCTGTAGATACAGACTACTTATTTTATATATGTTGTAAAAATATTTAAATTTAATCGAAATTGCTTTATGTGTAGACTGCAGATCTTTTTTCAGATATGTCTTTGCATAATGTTGTGATTAATATCAGCTGGATGGTTTAGCTTAAAGCATATGAATATATGTAAATAAAAAAAAGGAAAAGAATTTGTCAGTGAAAAAGTTACAGTTACAATAATGGATTTTGTTTGCTGCCTATTTTTATGAAATGACAAAATGATTGCCTGGCAGAACAATTTTCTTAGCTCTAGAATCCAACAGGTTAAAATGGGAGGTTTTATTTCAGATAAAATGTGTACTTCAATAGAAGCTCCACAGGGTTGTGTTTTATCTCCGTTATTAATTTTATATACACATTTTTGTATAAATTCATTTACAATATATATATTGTAACGTATGCAGATGATACCGCTTTTGTGAGCTTTTTAAAAGAAGATGAGGAAGAACACAGGCCTGTTCTTGACTTCTTTTTAGACTGGTGTGAAAATTCAAACCTTCTCCTAAACATTTCTAAAACTAAGAAGATGGTTATTGATTTTAGAGAGAGTACACAATGCAAAAGTCATCCCACATTATTTAATGAGGAGAAATTCAGTTAGTAACAATTATAAATATTTGGGTGTAATGTTGGGCAATAAACTTAAGTGGGATCTATGAACTGACTGTGTAAGGAACTGCCTTCAACAGAGAATGTACTTCTTAAAGAAACTGTTATCTTTTAATGTTGACTACACATTGTTGATCATGTTTTATAGTACTTTTATCGAAAGTATTGCAACATTTTGTGTAATCTGTTGGTATGAATACTTCTGAGGCCTAGAAGAGGTCATTGGGAAAGGTGGTAACAACAGCCAGTAAGTTGTTGGGAATAAAACTAAAGAGCATTGATAGTATATACAAAGAAATGATTGTCAATAATAAGAGACATCCTTTATTAAACACCTTCCAATTATAACCGAGCCGTCGAAATTGTGTTCCCAGGTGTGTAAGAAGTTATCATTTATTCCGCAAGCAATAATGTTTTTAAATTCCTCTTCCCTCAGTAACAGTTGATGGCTAGTAGACTGGATAATTATTTAGAGTACCATGGTTTTAAATTATTATTTATATATATGCCAAATTTGAAAAGTCTCTGTGAGTGTATGCTGCAAATGAAATAAAGTTAACTCTATATACTGTATAAAAATATCAGTAGTTTAAGATAACTTCAGCAACAAATTATATTTTAATCCCGACACTCATTTCTCAATCAGATTGGCAAGCAAGATAAATAATTCCTAACATAATGTTTGGACCTAAAACATTTTTTTTTCTATGCAGTGGATCATATCTTTCGTGTGGGTGTGTGTGCTGGCTGACCTCCTGCTGCTCTCATCGGCTGGGTTGATGCCAAAGATGTCTAGATCTTTCTTTCCCTTTTCTGTGTGCCGGCTGAGAAACCCATCTCTGTTCTTATGAAGGTAATTCACCAGATCTCCATAGAAACAATACTCTGTTATAATGTAGATTGGTCCTGAGAGAGAAAAACAGAAAGCGGGGTTAATAAAACTGCTCTAACCTTATCAGAGACTTGTAAAATGCCTAAAAGCAGGGGTTTAAGCTCTACATTGCACTTAACTTCACCCGTTAAAACGCCACACAATAAAAAAAAACCCTCAGACCAAAAGGAAAACACCCTAGAGATGGCCGGTTTGTGTTGGAAATTGGTGGGTTTGTGCATTTTTTTTCACCTGATTTGGTACACGCTCCCAGAAGGTTAACAATGTTTAGGTGAGGGCCCAGATGGGTCATGATTTTCAGCTCTGACATCAAAGCTTGTTTCTCACTGGAACGGGCGGTCGCTGAAAACAAAATGAAAACAATCATATAAACTATTATCTAACGCGTAAATAAAAACATTAAATGTGCAACAGGATGCACTGATTCAATATGTTAAAGTGTTCTCTGATATACATTAGGTTTGTCGCTTATGCTGGGTTCAAACCACAAAATTAAGTATTTACAGGCTCTGTTTGAGGTGAACCCCGCAATAAGTGCTTTGATCTTGAGAAATTTGGTCATTTTAACCAAAGGAATTACTCACAGAATGAAAATCTTAAATTTTACCATACCTGGAATGGTCATGAATACTGATTAATATTTTTTTAAAGGTTTAATTTGATTATAATGGCTTCGTTGACAATAATTTTACACACACACACACACAGTATGTTTAATACAAGCTTAGATAATAAATAAAATTTAGATAAATATATAGATAACTATAATTAATTTCCCATTAAAATTAAGAGAGAAAAATATTATACAAATAAAATGGTTGTAATTGTCTGAGATGGCATTTCAATCTACTGAACTTTTATGATTCAGCTGCCTATGTATACAGATTTATATTTAATGGCACCTTTCACAAAAATTAGGTTTATCTTTCAGTTAACTTACGCTTAAGCATTTTCACAGCAACTTTCATCACAGGCTGAGAACGGCTTAGTCCATAAGCAGTACCCTCCACCACTTTACCAAAAGCTCCTGAACCCAGGACGCGACCTGCAAAACACACATACAAACACATGCAAATACTTTTAACTAATTTGCATAACCAGAGGATGCCACAGAAACATTATCTGGTGTAAGAGAGCATGCAGACACAAAGGGTTGCATTACCACACTGAATTCCCGCTAGCGCAAGATCTTTTTTTTGAAGTTTGAGTTAAAACCTCAATGAGTATGCAAAAATAAAACACCTAGGATTTGCACATGCAATAGTAATAATGCCAGATTAGGATAGAGCTAAAAGCAAACCGCAATCCAAATAAGTACATGACCACAACAAAGTGTTGTTTGAAGCTGGTTAGGCCACACAAAACTCTAGGATAGGATCATGGTGGACTGATTCATTACAAATGTGACTCACCCAGAACGAGTCCATCCCGAGGGAACTCCCAGCGGGAATCATATGGAAGCTGCATGGGATCGACATAGATGTACTCGTGCCCATCCGGACTGACTGATTCAATCACGCGCCATCTAATCTCATAACGTGGTTTCTGTAAATAAATGTAGAAGAGACAGAGAGAGGGATTTTCATGTAGTCAGTGAATGAGATGGTTACAGATGCTGGAAGACAGTTGGATTGTTCCACAAACGGGCTGTAAAAAGAGAGAGGTGTCATTCACACAAATAAAGTGATGGAAGTTCAATTTTAAATCTCATTTAAGCCATGGCTAAAGTAACATGACTGCATTGATGTATTGTGTTTATGCTTTGCTCAAATGTCCATGACTGACTACAAGAATAAGTGAATTGTGGAT